>NW_027150120.1:0-88000 GCF_031143425.1 Pleurodeles waltl | reverse complement strand
GTGATGCATTCTGCAGCACACATAGAAGTAAGAGCAAATCACCATTGAAGATTTTTTTTTTGGGCAGGAAGGTGTCCCTTCCTGCACAAAAACTATTTCCCCCTCAACGCAGTCATCCTTGTACCATGGTGCAAGAACGGCTGCGTTGGCGCTCAGCAGCTAATTTAGAGCTGGCGCAGGGGGAAGCACAGGGGTGCGCTGTATTCTACTAAATACGGCGCTTTCCTGCATTTTGAAAATGACGGCGCGTGGGGCTTGCAAATTTGGCACAGCGTCGCGCTTAGTGATTTTCTTGTAAATCTGGGCCAAAATGTCTAAAGGATAGAGGCTTTTTATGTCATGTTCGATGAAGACCATGCAAATGACTCTAGTCGTACTGCAGAAGAGAGCACCATGTGCAGTTTCTTGCTTTGGGATGTAGTCTCCCACTCTCTGTCACCAACCCTCCGAGCAGGGTCGGAGCCATTGCATTTCTGTGCCCAGGCTCGTTGGTCTAGGGGTATGATTCTCGCTTAGGGTGCGAGAGGTCCCGGGTTCAAATCCCGGACGAGCCCATTTTAGCGGAAAACAATCAAATCCTGCTCAAAATACACAACCCCTCAACATTTCTCATTCCACTCGAAGCATTGTTGCGCAAAACATATTTTTTGCCTCAGGCGAAAAATGGATTACAATGCCTTGGCTTCCTTCCTGCTTGCTCTCAGTGCGCCCTGTGTGATGATTTCACAGGCTCTCCTTCCTGGCATTTAGGCATCAGATATTTGTCTGTCTCTGCACGCAGCTGTGGGATTTTTCAGGACGTCTGATTGTATGCATGCTGGCCGACACTGCTGCAATTTTCACACTTACCCCTCGCATTCCGAGCAACTGCTGATAAAGTATAGAGGAAATCGTGCAAACATATGAGGGGAACTGTGCTCCTTCAGTCAAATCAGCAAGCTTGTTTCTGTAGTGTAGTGGTTATCACGTTCGCCTCACACGCGAAAAGTCCCCGGTTTGAGACCGGGCAGAAACACTTGGCATCAGCAGCTTTTGTGTTTGCTCCCTAAAACCTCAGTCTCTCTCAATGCACACTTAGACAGAAATGACCTTTAAAAACTTGTGACCTGTGTAAAACGTGCTTTACTATTGCAGGACGCTAAAAAGTTATCTGCATCCCTCGGTGGTCGTGCATGTGCATTGTTTCTTGTTCTGTTTTTTTTTTTTTTTCTTGGCCATGTTATATTGTGGGGCCTTTAAAGCTGTGACTTTGATAGGAACATTGCAAGCGGCAAAATCAACAAGTGCAGACTGAAGAGTCCGACCTGCACACTGTTTTGGCTGTCAGGATGGCCGAGTGGTCTAAGGCGCCAGACTCAAGAGAGCTTGATCTTCAGTGAAGTTGAGCCTTCTGGTCTCTTCATGGAGGCGTGGGTTCAAATCCCACTTCTGACAGGTGTATTTTCTTCCCTTAAATCTTGCTCTGCTTGCAGAGCCAGCTCCTCACACCACTATCTTTGGAAGCTGCTGTGGCATGTGAGGAGAAATCCACCAACCCATCGGCTGGGCCCTCAATCAAAATTCTGTGTATTACTGGAAGGGGCGTCTCAGGCACACCTTCTGTTAGAGCTGCACTTTATGACAGTAACTACCATGCTGGTTTCTACTTAAGCAGTTGATTCTATAGTTTGAAGTGAGGCTCTCCTGCCACCTTTTGGGCAAAGAAGACACTGCCCCTGCAACAACACAGGCAGACAAGCTCAAACTAGGTTTCTTGGTTAAGTGGGCGGAGCATATTGGCAATGGTGCCTCCTCGTGACTTGCAATTTACATGAAGAAGACAGAGAGGCAGCTGGGAGTAGGCAGTACCCATGAACCCCTGAACACTGTCTTGCGACTAGCACACAATTCTGAAATGAGGCGGGGGAAAGGAGGTGATTTCCCCATCAAGGGCCATTCTGGGAAATCAGCCACCCTGCGTCTCCCAGGTGAGTGTTTCAGGCCTATGAGCCACTAATATAAATCTTGCCTGATCGAGCGCTGATTGAGCGCTGATTGAGCAAGTGTGCTTGAATCCAAGAGGCATGCTCCTCTGGCGCAAGAGCTAGCAGGCCCTTCAGTGCTTCTGGTTGGGAAGTCTAAGGTGCAAGGGTCCATGACTTGCAGCGGGTTACAACTACCAGAAAGGGTCTGCTTTTCACAACAGTGTCCTAGTTCAGCTCAGTGGCACAGGGCATTTTGACTACCTCTTGCCTTGCTAGAGACAAACAAAAAATCCTTGACAGAAAACATAAATTGCTATGGCACGCTTAGAGAGAGAGAGCCTCCAAATGGCCCTGCTTTTCTGAAAGACGCTTCAGAAGATGTTTCAAATGACTGTGCAGCGGCAGTCTAGTTGGTATAGGGGTATGATTCTCGCTTCGGGTGTGAGAGGACCTCGGTTCAAATCCCAGACAAACCCCTACCTTTATAGGTTCAGTCTGTGTTTTAAACAGGAGTATTTCTGCTTTTCACTCTTGTAAGATGTCATGTTGCAATGCAATACATGCTTTATACTGGCGTCGAGACGGTTCAGCATCATGAAGGTATGCGAGATTTCTTTGCAACTGCTTTTCTGTGCTGGAGCAGCAGTGCTCGTAGGAACATTAAATGCACAGTGCTTCTCCATGGTAATTTCGGGTCCAGTTCTGAAATCACCTCTTGGAATGAAAGTGATCCCAGTTCCTTTCTTCCAAGGGAAGAGATCGTGTTCCGGAAGGCTCAGCTTTGAGCGTCATGAACATTGGCCCTCATCCTTGCATCCCAGTCCAATGCATAGCCACATAAAGCAAGCAGGTGTGTCTGTTTCCATAGTGTGGTGGTTCCAGTACAATGCATAGCTACATGAAGCAAGCCGGCAAGTGTGTCTGTTTGTGTAGTGTAGTGGTTATCATGCGCACCTCACATGCGACAGGTCCCTGGTTCGAGTCGCTGGGCTTTTTCACAGTATTTGCATTTCCTGCCTCACCTGACAGGCAAGCTGAGATAAAAGAGACTGTGTCTATCCCTCACCATCGTGAGGTACTACGCTCCTGGGGCATCTATCACAGCTCACCAAGAGGAGTTGCGCCAGCTTACGGCAGTCAGTTGCTCACTGTTTGACCTTTGCAATGAAGCCTGAGCCTACAGCATTCAAGCCAGCCAAGGAAGCAAGGTACGAAAGCGAAAATAGCTTTCCTGCCCTCACCAAGAACACACACCTTGAGCAAATAAAGTGCCAGACTTACAAGGCCCTATCGCCACCGGAGCATCACTTTTAGTGACGCCCCGGTGGCACTATGCACTGCGCGGTATTTACAAGATGGCGTTCAGCCACTTTTTGTGGCTTAACACCACCTTGTAAATACGGCCCCTTAGCACGCAGCGCGTTCCCTGGATGGGGCGTGCAATGGGTGTTGTTGGGAGTGTGCCACAGCAACACCATAGCATTTTGATGCTGCTCCAGATTTAGGAGTTGGCGTAAATCTGCGTCAGCGCCAAAATCCAACGCCATCCCAGGGGTGTCGTTAGAGTGGCGCACTGAGGAGAAATGTTTTCATTTCTCCTTGTTTTTGCTCTTTCTATGTGTGATGCATTCTGCAGCACACATAGAAGTAAGAGCAAATCACCATTGAAGATTTTTTTTTTGGGCAGGAAGGTGTCTCTTCCTGCACAAAAACAATTTCCCCCTCAACGCAGTCATCCTTGTACCATGGTGCAAGAACGGCTGCATTGGCGCTCAGCAGCTAATTTAGAGCTGGCGCAGGGGGAAGCACAGGGGTGCGCTGTATTCTACTAAATACGGCGCTTCCCTGCATTTTGAAAATGACGGCGCGTGGGGCTTGCAAATTTGGCACAGCGTCGCGCTTAGTCATTTTCTTGTAAATCTGGGCCAAAATGTCTAAAGGATAGAGGCTTTTTATGTCATGTTCGATGAAGACCATGAAAATGACTCTAGTCGTACTGCAGAAGAGAGCACCATGTGCAGTTTCTTGCTTTGGGATGTAGTCTCCCACTCTCTGTCACCAAACCTCCGAGCAGGGTCGGAGCCGTTGCATTTCTGTGCCCAGGCTCGTTGGTCTAGGGGTATGATTCTCGCTTAGGGTGCGACAGGTCCCGGGTTCAAATCCCGGACGAGCCCATTTTAGCGGAAAACAATCAAATCCTGCTCAAAATACACAACCGCTCAACATTTCTCATTCCACTCGAAGCATTGTTGCGCAAAACATATTTTTTGCCTCAGGCGAAAAATGGATTACAATGCCTTGGCTTCCTTCCTGCTTGCTCTCAGTGCGCCCTGTGTGATGATTTCACAGGCTCTCCTTCCTGGCATTTAGGCATCAGATATTTGTCTGTCTCTGCCCGCAGCTGTGGGATTTTTCAGGACGTCTGAGTGTATGCATGCTGGCTGACACCGCTGCAATTTTCACACTTACCCCTCGAATTCCGAGCAACTGCTGATAAAGTATAGAGGAAATCGTGCAAACATATGAGGGGAACTGTGCTCCTTCAGTCAAACCAGCAAGCTTGTTTCTGTAGTGTAGTGGTTATCACGTTCGCCTCACATGCGAAAGGTCCCCGGTTCGAGACCGGGCAGAAACACTTGGAAGCAGCAGCTTTTGTGTTTGCTCCCTAAAACCTCAGTCTCTCTCAATGCACACTTAGACAGAAATGACCTTTAAAAACTTGTGACCTGTGTAAAACGTGCTTTACTATTGCAGGATGCTAAAAAGTTATCTGCATCCCTCGGTGGTCGTGCATGTGCATTGTTTCTTGTTCTTTTTTTTTTTTTTTTTCTTGGCCATGTTATATTGTGGGGCCTTTAAAGCTGTGACTTTGATAGGAACATTGCAAGCGGCAAAATCAACAAGTGCAGACTGAAGAGTCCGACCTGCACACTGTTTTGGCTGTCAGGATGGCCGAGTGGTCTAAGGCGCCAGACTCAAGAGAGCTTGATCTTCAGTGAAGCTGAGCCTTCTGGTCTCTTCATGGAGGCGTGGGTTCAAATCCCACTTCTGACAGGTGTATTTTCTTCCCTTAAATCTTGCTCTGCTTGCAGAGCCAGCTCCTCACACCACTATCTTTGGAAGCTGCTGTGGCATGTGAGGAGAAATCCACCAACCCATCGGCTGGGCCCTCAATCAAAATTCTGTGTATTACTGGAAGGGGTGTCTCAGGCACACCTTCTGTTAGAGCTGCACTTTATGACAGTAACTACCATGCTGGTTTCTACTTAAGCAGTTGATTCTATCGTTTGAAGTGAGGCTCTCCTGCCACCTTTTGGGCAAAGAAGACACTGCCCCTGCAACAACACAGGCAGACAAGCTCAAACTAGGTTTCTTGGTAAGGTGGGCGGAGCATATTGGCAATGGTGCCTCCTCGTGACTTGCAATTTACATGAAGAAGACAGAGAGGCAGCTGGGAGTAGGCAGTACCCATGAACCCCTGAACACTGTCTTGCGACTAGCACACAATTCTGAAATGAGGCGGGGAAAAGGAGGTGATTTCCCCATCAAGGGCCATTCCGGGAAATCAGCCACCCTGCGTCTCCCAGGTGAGAGTTTCAGGCCTATGAGCCACTAATATAAATCTCGCCTGATCGAGCGCTGATCGAGCAAGTGTGCTTGAATCCAAGAGGCATGCTCCTCTGGCTCAAGAGCTAGCAGGCCCTTCAGTGCTTCTGGTTGGGAAGTCTAAGGTGCAAGGGTCCATGACTTGCAGCGGGTTACAGCTACCAGAAAGGGTCTGCTTTTCACATCAGTGCCCTAGTTCAGCTCACTGGCACAGGGCATTTTGACTACCTCTTGCCTTGCTAGAGACAAACAAAAAATCCTTGACAGAAAACATCAATTGCTATGGCACGCTTAGAGAGAGAGAGCCTCCAAATGGCCCTGCTTTTCTGAAAGACGCTTCAGAAGATGTTTCAAATGACTATGCAGCGGCAGTCTAGTTGGTATAGGGGTATGATTCTCGCTTCGGGTGTGAGAGAACCTCGGTTCAAATCCCAGACAAACCCCTACCTTTATAGGTTCAGTCTGTGTTTTAAACAGGAGTATTTCTGCTTTTCACTCTTGTAAGATGTCATGTTGCAATGCGATACATGCTTTATACTGGCGTCGAGACGGTTTAGCATCATGAAGGTATGCGAGATTTCTTTGCAAGTGCTTTTCTGTGCTGGAGCAGCAGTGCTCGTAGGAACATTAAATGCACAGTGCTTCTCCATGGTAATTTCGGGTCCAGTTCTGAAATCACCTCTTGGAATGAAAGTGATCCCAGTTCCTTTCTTCCAAGGGAAGAGATCGTGTTCCGGAAGGCTCAGCTTTGAGCGTCATGAACATTGGCCCTCATCCTTGCATCCCAGTCCAATGCATAGCCACATAAAGCAAGCAGGTGTGTCTGTTTCCATAGTGTGGTGGTTCCAGTACAATGCATAGCCACATGAAGCAAGCCGGCAAGTGTGTCTGTTTGTGTAGTGTAGTGGTTATCATGCGCACCTCACATGCGAAAGGTCCCTGGTTCGAGTCGCTGGGCTTTTTCACAGTACTTGCATTTCCTGCCTCACCTGACAGGCAAGCTGAGATAAAAGAGACTGTGTCTATCCCTCACCATCGTGAGGTACTACGCTCCTGGGGCATCTGTCACAGCTCACCAAGAGGAGTTGCGCCAGCTTACGGCAGTCAGTTGCTCACTGTTTGACCTTTGCAATGAAGCCTGAGCCTACAGCATTTAAGCCAGCCAAGGAAGGAAGGTACGAGAGCGAAAATAGCTTTCCTGCCCTCACCAAGAACACACACCTTGAGCAAATAAAGTGCCAGACTTACAAGGCCCTATCGCCACCGGAGCATCACTTTTAGTGACGCCCCGGTGGCACTATGCACTGCGCGGTATTTACAAGATGGCGTTCAGCCACTTTTTGTGGCTTAACACCACCTTGTAAATACGGCCCCTTAGCACGCAGCGCGTTCCCTGGAAGGGGCGTGCAATGGGTGTTGTTGGGAGTGTGCCACAGCAACACCATAGCATTTTGATGCTGCTCCATATTTAGGAGTTGGCGTAAATCTGCGTCAGCGCCAAAATCCAACGCCATCCCAGGGGTGTCGTTAGAGTGGCGCACTGAGGAGAAATGTTTTCATTTCTCCTTGTTTTTGCTCTTTCTATGTGTGATGCATTCTGCAGCACACATAGAAGTAAGAGCAAATCACCATTGAAGATTTCTTTTTTGGGCAGGAAGGTGTCCCTTCCTGCACAAAAACAATTTCCCCTCAACGCAGTCATCCTTGTACCATGGTGCAAGAACGGCTGCATTGGCGCTCAGCAGCTAATTTAGAGCTGGCGCAGGGGGAAGCACAGGGGTGCGCTGTATTCTACTAAATACGGCGCTTCCCTGCATTTTGAAAATGACGGCGCGTGGGGCTTGCAAATTTGGCACAGCGTCGCGCTTAGTCATTTTCTTGTAAATCTGGGCCAAAATGTCTAAAGGATAGAGGCTTTTTATGTCATGTTCGATCAAGACCAGGCAAATGACTCTAGTCGTACTGCTGAAGAGAGCACCATGTGCAGTTTCTTGCTTTGGGATGTAGTCTCCCACTCTCTGTCACCAAACCTCCGAGCAGGGTCGGAGCCGTTGCATTTCTGTGCCCAGGCTCGTTGGTCTAGGGGTATGATTCTCCCTTAGGGTGCGAGAGGTCCCGGGTTCAAATCCCGGACGAGCCCATTTTAGCGGAAAACAATCAAATCCTGCTCAAAATACACAACCCCTCAACATTTCTCATTCCACTCGAAGCATTGTTGCGCAAAACATATTTTTTGCCCCAGGCGAAAAATGGATTACAATGCCTTGGCTTCCTTCCTGCTTGCTCTCAGTTCGCCATGTGTGATGATATCACAGGCTCTCCTTCCTGGAATTTAGGCATCAGATATTTGTCTGACTCTGCCCACAGCTGTGGGATTTTTCAGGACGTCTGAGTGTATGCATGCTGGCTGACACCGCTGCAATTTTCACACTTACCCCTCGCATTCCGAGCAACTGCTGATAAAGTATAGAGGAAATCGTGCAAACATATGAGGGGAACTGTGCTCCTTCAGTCAAACCAGCAAGCTTGTTTCTGTAGGGTAGTGGTTATCACGTTCGCCTCACACGCGAAAGGTCCCCGGTTCGAGACCGGGCAGAAACACTTGGAAGCAGCAGCTTTTGTGTTTGCTCCCTAAAACCTCAGTCTCTCTCAATGCACACTTAGACAGAATTGACCTTTAAAAACTTGTGACCTGTGTAAAACGTGCTTTACTATTGCAGGACGCTAAAAAGTTATCTGCATCCCTCGGTGGTCGTGCATTTGCATTGTTTCTTGTTCTGTTTTTTTTTTTTTTTGTTGGCCATGTTATATTGTGGGGCCTTTAAAGCTGTGACTTTGATAGGAACATTGCAAGCGGCAAAATCAACAAGTGCAGACTGACGAGTCCGACCTGCACACTGTTTTGGCTGTCAGGATTGCCGAGTGGTCTAAGGCGCCAGACTCAAGAGAGCTTGATCTTCAGTGAAGCTGAGCCTTCTGGTCTCTTCATGGAGGCGTGGGTTCAAATCCCACTTCTGACAGGTTTATTTTCTTCCCTTAAATCTTGCTCTGCTTGCAGAGCCAGCTCCTCACACCACTATCTTTGGAAGCTGCTGTGGCATGTGAGGAGAAATCCACCAACCCATCGGCTGGGCCCTCAATCAAAATTCTGTGTATTACTGGAAGGGGCGTCTCAGGCACACCTTCTGTTAGAGCTGCACTTTATGACAGTAACTACCATGCTGGTTTCTACTTAAGCAGTTGATTCTATTGTTTGAAGTGAGGCTCTCCTGCCACCTTTTGGGCAAAGAAGACACTGCCCCTGCAACAACACAGGCAGACAAGCTCAAACTAGGTTTCTTGGTAAGGTGGGCGGAGCATATTGGCAATGGTGCCTCCTCGTGACTTGCAATTTACATGAAGAAGACAGAGAGGCAGCTGGGAGTAGGCAGTACCCATGAACCCCTGAACACTGTCTTGCGACTAGCACACAATTCTGAAATGAGGCGGGGGAAAGGAGGTGATTTCCCCATCAAGGGCCATTCCGGGAAATCAGCCACCCTGCGTACCCAGGTGAGTGTTTCAGGCCTATGAGCCACTAATATAAATCTCGCCTGATCGAGCGCTGATCGAGCGCTGATCGAGCAAGTGTGCTTGAATCCAAGAGGCATGCTCCTCTGGCTCAAGAGCTAGCAGGCCCTTCAGTGCTTCTGGTTGGGAAGTCTAAGGTGCAAGGGTCCATGACTTGCAGCGGGTTACAACTACCAGAAAGGGTCTGCTTTTCACATCAGTGCCCTAGTTCAGCTCACTGGCACAGGGCATTTTGACTACCTCTTGCCTTGCTAGAGACAAACAAAAAATCCTTGACAGAAAACATCAATTGCTATGGCACGCTTAGAGAGAGAGAGCCTCCAAATGGCCCTGCTTTTCTGAAAGACGCTTCAGAAGATGTTTCAAATGACTATGCAGCGGCAGTCTAGTTGGTATAGGGGTATGATTCTCGCTTCGGGTGTGAGAGGACCTTGGTTCAAATCCCAGACAAACCCCTACCTTTATAGGTTCAGTCTGTGTTTTAAACAGGAGTATTTCTGCTTTTCACTCTTGTAAGATGTCATGTTGCAATGCAATACATGCTTTATACTGGCGTCGAGACGGTTCAGCATCATGAAGGTATGCAAGATTTCTTTGCAACTGCTTTTCTGTGCTGGAGCAGCAGTGCTCGTAGGAACATTAAATGCACAGTGCTTCTCCATGGTAATTTCGGGTCCAGTTCTGAAATCACCTCTTGGAATGAAAGTGATCCCAGTTCCTTTCTTCCAAGGGAAGAGATCGTGTTCCGGAAGGCTCAGCTTTGAGCGTCATGAACATTGGCCCTCATCCTTGCATCCCAGTCCAATGCATAGCCACATAGAGCAAGCAGGTGTGTCTGTTTCCATAGTGTGGTGGTTCCAGTACAATGTATAGCCACATGAAGCAAGCCGGCAAGTGTGTCTGTTTGTGTAGTGTAGTGGTTATCATGCACACCTCACATGCGAAAGGTCCCTGGTTCGAGTCGCTGGGCTTTTTCACAGTATTTGCATTTCCTGCCTCACCTGACAGGCAAGCTGAGATAAAAGAGACTGTGTCTATCCCTCACCATCGTGAGGTACTACGCTCCTGGGGCATCTGTCACAGCTCACCAAGAGGAGTTGCGCCAGCTTACGGCAGTCAGTTGCTCACTGTTTGACCTTTGCAATGAAGCCTGAGCCTACAGCATTCAAGCCAGCCAAGGAAGGAAGGTACGAGAGCGAAAATAGCTTTCCTGCCCTCACCAAGAACACACACCTTGAGCAAATAAAGTGCCAGACTTACAACGCCCTATCGCCACGGGAGCATCACTTTTAGTGACGCCCCGGTGGCACTATGCACTGCGCGGTATTTACAAGATGGCGTTCAGCCACTTTTTGTGGCTTAACACCACCTTGTAAATACGGCCCCTTAGCACGCAGCGCGTTCCCTGGAAGGGGCGTGCAATGGGTGTTGTTGGGAGTGTGCCACAGCAACACCATAGCACTTTGATGCTGCTCCAGATTTAGGAGTTGGCGTAAATCTGCGTCAGCGCCAAAATCCAACGCCATCCCAGGGGTGTCGTTAGAGTGGCACACTGAGGAGAAATGTTTTCATTTCTCCTTGTTTTTGCTCTTTCTATGTGTGATGCATTCTGCAGCACACATAGAAGTAAGAGCAAATCACCATTGAAGATTTTTTTTTTGGGCAGGAAGGTGTCCCTTCCTGCACAAAAACAATTTCCCCCTCAACGCAGTCATCCTTGTACCATGGTGCAAGAACGGCTGCATTGGCGCTCAGCAGCTAATTTAGAGCTGGTGCAGGGGGAAGCACAGGGGTGCGCTGTATTCTACTAAATACGGCGCTTCCCTACATTTTGAAAATGACGGCGCGTGGGGCTTGAAAATTTGGCACAGCGTCGCGCTTAGTCATTTTCTTGTAAATCTGGGCCAAAATGTCTAAAGGATAGAGGCTTTTTATGTCATGTTCGATGAAGACCATGCAAATGACTCTAGTCGTACTGCAGAAGAGAGCACCATGTGCAGTTTCTTGCTTTGGGATGTAGTCTCCCACTCTCTGTCACCAAACCTCCGAGCAGGGTCGGAGCCGTTGCACTTCTGTGCCCAGGCTCGTTGGTCTAGGGGTATGATTCTCGCTTAGGGTGCGAGAGGTCCCGGGTTCAAATCCCGGACGAGCCCATTTTAGCGGAAAACAATCAAATCCTGCTCAAAGTACACAACCCCTCAACATTTCTCATTCCACTCGAAGCATTGTTGCGCAATACATATTTTTTGCCTCAGGCGAAAAATGGATTACAATGCCTTGGCTTCCTTCCTGCTTGCTCTCAGTGCGCCCTGTGTGATGATTTCACAGGCTCTCTTTCCTGGCATTTAGGCATCAGATATT
Source organism: Pleurodeles waltl (assembly GCF_031143425.1). Lineage (NCBI taxonomy): Eukaryota > Metazoa > Chordata > Amphibia > Caudata > Salamandridae > Pleurodeles > Pleurodeles waltl. The sequence goes on along the minus strand of NW_027150120.1, from coordinate 76,499 downwards.
TGTCTGTCTCTGCCCGCAGCTGTGGGATTTTTCAGGACGTCTGAGTGTATGCATGCTGGCTGACACCGCTGCAATTTTCACACTTACCCCTCGCATTCCGAGCAACTGCTGATAAAGTATAGAGGAAATCGTGCAAACATATGAGGGGAACTGTGGTCCTTCAGTCAAACCAGCAAGCTTGTTTCTGTAGTGTTGTGGTTATCACGTTCGCCTCACACGCGAAAGGTCTCCGGTTCGAGACCGGGCAGAAACACTTGAAAGCAGCAGCTTTTGTTTTTGCTCCCTAAAACCTCAGTCTCTCTCAATGCACAGTTAGACGGAAATGACCTTTAAAAACTTGTGACCTGTGTAAAATGTGCTTTACTATTGCAGGACGCTAAAAAGTTATCTGCATCCCTCGGTGGTCGTGCATGTGCATTGTTTCTTGTTCTGTTTTTTTTTTTTTTCTTGGCCATGTTATATTGTGGGGCCTTTAAAGCTGTGACTTTGATAGGAACATTGCAAGCGGCAAAATCAACAGGTGCAGACTGAAGAGTCCGACCTGCACACTGTTTTGGCTGTCAGGATGGCCGAGTGGTCTAAGGGGCCAGACTCAAGAGAGCTTGATCTTCAGTGAAGCTGAGTCTTCTGGTCTCTTCATGGAGGCGTGGGTTCAAATCCCACTTCTGACAGGTGTATTTTCTTCCCTTAAATCTTGCTCTGCTTGCAGAGCCAGCTCCTCACACCACTATCTTTGGAAGCTGCTGTGGCATGTGAGGAGAAATCCACCAACCCATCGGCTGGGCCCTCAATCAAAATTCTGTGTATTACTGGAAGGGGCGTCTCAGGCACACCTTCTGTTAGAGCTGCACTTTATGACAGTAACTACCATGCTGGTTTCTACTTAAGCAGTTGATTCTATCGTTTGAAGTGAGGCTCTCCTGCCACCTTTTGGGCAAAGAAGAGACTGCCCCTGCAACAACACAGGCAGACAAGCTCAAACTAGGTTTCTTGGTTAGGTGGGCGGAGCATATTGGCAATGGTGCCTCCTCGTGACTTGCAATTTACATGAAGAAGACAGAGAGGCAGCTGGGAGTAGGCAGTACCCATGAACCCCTGAACACTGTCTTGCGACTAGCACACAATTCTGAAATGAGGCGGGGGAAAGGAGGTGATTTCCCCATCAAGGGCCATTCCGGGAAATCAGCCACCCTGCGTCTCCCAGGTGAGTGTTTCAGGCCTATGAGCCACTAATATAAATCTCGCCTGATTGAGGTTGATCGAGCGCTGATCGAGCAAGTGTGCTTGAATCCAAGAGGCATGCTCCTCTGGCTCAAGAGCTAGCAGGCCCTTCAGTGCTTCTGGTTGGGAAGTCTAAGGTGCAAGGGTCCATGACTTGCAGCGGGTTACAACTACCAGAAAGGGTCTGCTTTTCACACCAGTGCCCTAGTTCAGCTCACTGGCACAGGGCATTTTGACTACCTCTTGCCTTGCTAGAGACAAACAAAAAATCCTTGACAGAAAACATCAATTGCTATGGCACGCTTAGAGAGAGAGAGCCTCCAAATGGCCCTGCTTTTCTGAAAGACGCTTCAGAAGATGTTTCAAATGACTATGCAGCGGCAGTCTAGTTGGTATAGGGGTATGATTCTCGCTTCGGGTGTGAGAGGACCTCGGTTCAAATCCCAGACAAACCCCTACCTTTATAGGTTCAGTCTGTGTTTTAAACAGGAGTATTTCTGCTTTTCACTCTTGTAAGATGTCATGTTGCAATGCAATACATGCTTTATACTGGCGTCGAGACGGTTCAGCATCATGAAGGTATGCGAGATTTCTTTGCAACTGCTTTTCTGTGCTGGAGCAGCAGTGCTCGTAGGAACATTAAATGCACAGTGCTTCTCCATGGTAATTTCGGGTCCAGTTCTGAAATCACCTCTTGGAATGAAAGTGATCCCAGTTCCTTTCTTCCAAGGGAAGAGATCGTGTTCCGGAAGGCTCAGCTTTGAGCGTCATGAACATTGGCCCTCATCCTTGCATCCCAGTCCAATGCATAGCCACATAGAGCAAGCAGGTGTGTCTGTTTCCATAGTGTGGTGGTTCCAGTACAATGTATAGCCACATGAAGCAAGCCGGCAAGTGTGTCTGTTTGTGTAGTGTAGTGGTTATCATGCACACCTCACATGCGAAAGGTCCCTGGTTCGAGTCGCTGGGCTTTTTCACAGTATTTGCATTTCCTGCCTTACCTGACAGGCAAGCTGAGGTAAAAGAGACTGTGTCTATCCCTCACCATCGTGAGGTACTACGCTCCTGGGGCATCTGTCACAGCTCACCAAGAGGAGTTGCGCCAGCTTACGGCAGTCAGTTGCTCACTGTTTGACCTTTGCAATGAAGCCTGAGCCTACAGCATTCAAGCCAGCCAAGGAAGGAAGGTACGAGAGCGAAAATAGCTTTCCTGCCCTCACCAAGAACACACACCTTGAGCAAATAAAGTGCCAGACTTACAAGGCCCTATCGCCACCGGAGCATCACTTTTAGTGACGCCCCGGTGGCACTATGCACTGCGCGGTATTTACAAGATGGCGTTCAGCCACTTTTTGTGGATTAACACCACCTTGTAAATACGGCCCCTTAGTACGCAGCGCGTTCCCTGGAAGGGGCGTGCAATGGGTGTTGTTGGGAGTGTGCCACAGCAACACCATAGCATTTTGATGCTGCTCCAGATTTAGGAGTTGGCGTAAATCTGCGTCAGCGCCAAAATCCAACGCCATCCCAGGGGTGTCATTAGAGTGGCGCACTGAGGAGAAATGTTTTCATTTCTCCTTGTTTTTGCTCTTTCTATGTGTGATGCATTCTGCAGCACACATAGAAGTAAGAGCAAATCACCATTGAAGATTTTTTTTTTGGGCAGGAAGGTGTCCCTTCCTGCACAAAAACAATTTCCCCCTCAACGCAGTCATCCTTGTACCATGGTGCAAGAACGGCTGCATTGGCGCTCAGCAGCTAATTTAGAGCTGGCGCAGGGGGAAGCACAGGGGTGTGCTGTATTCTACTAAATACGGCGCTTCCCTGCATTTTGAAAATGACGGCGCGAGGGGCTTGCAAATTTGGCACAGCGTCGCGCTTAGTCATTTTCTTGTAAATCTGGGCCAAAATGTCTAAAGGATAGAGGCTTTTTATGTCATGTTCGATGAAGACCATGCAAATGACTCTAGTCGTACTGCAGAAGAGAGCACCATGTGCAGTTTCTTGCTTTGGGATGTAGTCTCCCACTCTCTGTCACCAAACCTCCGAGCAGGGTCGGAGCCGTTGCATTTCTGTGCCCAGGCTCGTTGGTCTAGGGGTATGATTCTTGCTTAGGGTGCGAGAGGTCCCGGGTTCAAATCCCGGACGAGCCCATTTTAGCGGAAAACAATCAAATCCTGCTCAAAATACACAACCCCTCAACATTTCTCATTCCACTCGAAGCATTGTTGCGCAAAACATATTTTTTGCCTCAGGCGAAAAATGGATTACAATGCCTTGGCTTCCTTCCTGCTTGCTCTCAGTGCGCCCTGTGTGATGATTTCACAGGCTCTCCTTCCTTGCATTTAGGCATCAGATATTTGTCTGTCTCTGCCCGCAGCTGTGGGATTTTTCAGGACGTCTGAGTGTATGCATGCTGGCTGACACCGCTGCAATTTTCACACTTACCCCTCGCATTCCGAGCAACTGCTGATAAAGTATAGAGGAAATCGTGCAAACATATGAGGGGAACTGTGCTCCTTCAGTCAAACCAGCAAGCTTGTTTGTGTAGTGTAGTGGTTATCACGTTCGCCTCACACGCGAAAGGTCCCCGTTTCAAGACAGGGCAGAAACACTTGGAAGCAGCAGCTTTTGTGTTTGCTCCCTAAAACCTCAGTCTCTCTCAATGCACACTTAGACAGAAATGACCTTTAAAAACTTGTGACCTGTGTAAAACGTGCTTTACTATTGCAGGACGCTAAAAAGTTATCTGCATCCCTCGGTGGTCGTGCATGTGCATTGTTTCTTGTTCTGTTTTTTTTTTTTTTTCTTGGCCATGTTATATTGAGGGGCCTTTAAAGCTGTGACTTTGATAGGAACATTGCAAGCGGCAAAATCAACAAGTGCAGACTGAAGAGTCCGACCTGCACACTGTTTTGGCTGTCAGGATGGCCGAGTGGTCTAAGGCGCCAAACTCAAGAGAGCTTGATCTTCAGTGAAGCTGAGCCTTCTTGTCTCTTCATGGAGGCGTGGGTTCAAATCCCACTTCTGACAGGTGTATTTTCTTCCCTTAAATCTTGCTCTGCTTGCAGAGCCAGCTCCTCACACCACTATCTTTGGAAGCTGCTGTGGCATGTGAGGAGAAATCCACCAACCCATCGGCTGGGCCCTCAATCAAAATTCTGTGTATTACTGGAAGGGGCGTCTCAGGCACACCTTCTGTTAGAGCTGCACTTTATGACAGTAAATACCATGCTGGTTTCTACTTAAGCAGTTGATTCTATCGTTTGAAGTGAGGCTCTCCTGCCACCTTTTGGGCAAAGAAGACACTGCCCCTGCAACAACACAGGCAGACAAGCTCAAACTAGGTTTCTTGGTAAGGTGGGCGGAGCATATTGGCAATGGTGCCTCTTCGTGACTTGCAATTTACATGAAGAAGACAGAGAGGCAGCTGGGAGTAGGCAGTACCCATGAACCCCTGAACACTGTCTTGCGACTAGCACACAATTCTGAAATGAGGCGGGGGAAAGGAGGTGATTTCCCCATCAAGGGCCATTCCGGGAAATCAGCCACCCTGCGTCTCCCAGGTGAGTGTTTCAGGCCTATGAGCCACTAATATAAATCTCGCCTGATCAAGCCTGATCGAGTGCTGATCGAGCAAGTGTGCTTGAATCCAAGAGGCATGCTCCTCTGGCTCAAGAGCTAGCAGGCCCTTCAGTGCTTCTGGTTGGGAAGTCTAAGGTGCAAGGGTCCATGACTTGCAGCGGGTTACAACTACCAGAAAGGGTCTGCTTTTCACATCAGTGCCCTAGCTCAGCTCACTGGCACAGGGCATTTTGACTACCTCTTGCCTTGCTAGAGACAAACAAAAAATCCTTGACAGAAAACATCAATTGCTATGGCACGCTTAGAGAGAGAGAGCCTCCAAATGGCCCTGCTTTTCGGAAAGACGCTTCAGAAGATGTTTCAAATGACTATGCAGCGGCAGTCTAGTTGGTATAGGGGTATGATTCTCGCTTCGGGTGTGAGAGGACCTCGGTTCAAATCCCAGACAAACCCCTACCTTTATAGGTTCAGTCTGTGTTTTAAACAGGAGTATTTCTGCTTTTCACTCTTGTAAGATGTCATGTTGCAATGCAATACATACTTTATACTGGCGTTGAGACGGTTTAGCATCATGAAGGTATGCAAGATTTCTTTGCAACTGCTTTTCTGTGCTGGAGCAGCAGTGCTCGTAGGAACATTAAATGCACAGTGCTTCTCCATGGTAATTTCGGGTCCAGTTCTGAAATCACCTCTTGGAATGAAAGTGATCCCAGTTCCTTTCTTCCAAGGGAAGAGATCGTGTTCCCGAAGGCTCAGCTTTGAGCGTCATGAACATTGGCCCTCATCCTTGCATCCCAGTCCAATGCATAGCCACATAAAGCAAGCAGGTGTGTCTGTTTCCATAGTGTGGTGGTTCCAGTACAATGCATAGCCACATGAAGCAAGCCGGCAAGTGTGTCTGTTTGTGTAGTGTAGTGGTTATCATGCGCACCTCACATGCGAAAGGTCCCTGGTTCGAGTCGCTGGGCTTTTTCACAGTACTTGCATTTCCTGCCTCACCTGACAGGCAAGCTGAGATAAAAGAGACTGTGTCTATCCCTCACCATCGTGAGGTACTACGCTCCTGGTGCATCTGTCACAGCTCACCAAGAGGAGTTGCGCCAGCTTACGGCAGTCAGTTGCTCACTGTTTGACCGTTGCAATGAAGCCTGAGCCTACAGCATTCAAGCCAGCAAAGGAAGGAAGGTACAAGAGCGAAAATAACTTTCCTGCCCTCACCTAGAACACACACCTTGAGCAAATAAAGTGCCAGACTTACAAGGCCCTATCGCCACCGGAGCATCACTTTTAGTGACGCCCCGGTGGCACTATGCACTGCGCGGTATTTACAAGATGGCGTTCAGCCACTTTTTGTGGCTTAACACCACCTTGTAAATACGGCCCCTTAGCACGCAGCGCGTTCCCTGGAAGGGGCGTGCAATGGGTGTTGTTGGGAGTGTGCCACAGCAACACCATAGCATTTTGATGCTGCTCCAGATTTAGGAGTTGGCGTAAATCTGCGTCAGCGCCAAAATCCAACGCCATCCCAGGGGTGTCGTTAGAGTGGCGCACTGAGGAGAAATGTTTTCATTTCTCCTTGTTTTTGCTCTTTCTATGTGTGATGCATTCTGCAGCACACATAGAAGTAAGAGCAAATCACCATTGAAGATTTTTTTTTTGGGCAGGAAGGTGTCCCTTCCTGCACAAAAACAATTTCCCCCTCAACGCAGTCATCCTTGTACCATGGTGCAAGAACGGCTGCATTGGCGCTCAGCAGCTAATTTAGAGCTGGCGCAGGGGGAAGCACAGGGGTGCGCTGTATTCTACTAAATACGGCGCTTCCCTGCATTTTGAAAATGACGGCGCGTGGGGCTTGCAAATTTGGCACAGCGTCGCGCTTAGTCATTTTCTTGTAAATCTGGGCCAAAATGTCTAAAGGATAGAGGCTTTTTATGTCATGTTCGATGAAGACCATGCAAATGACTCTAGTCGTACTGCAGAAGAGAGCACCATGTGCAGTTTCTTGCTTTGGGATGTAGTCTCCCACTCTCTGTCACCAAACCTCCGAGCAGGGTCGGAGCTGTTGCATTTGTGTGCCCAGGCTCGTTGGTCTAGGGGTATGATTCTCGCTTAGGGTGCGAGAGGTCCCGGGTTCAAATCCCGGACGAGCCCATTTTTGCGGAAAACAATCAAATCCTGCTCAAAATACACAACCCCTCAACATTTCTCATTCCACTCGAAGCATTGTTGCGCAAAACATATTTTTTGCCTCAGGCGAAAAATGGATTACAATGCCTTGGCTTCCTTCCTGCTTGCTCTCAGTGCGCCCTGTGTGATGATTTAACAGGCTCTCCTTCCTGGCATTTAGGCATCAGATATTTGTCTGTCTCTGCCCGCAGCTGTGGGATTTTTCAGGACGTCTGAGTGTATGCATGCTGGCTGACACCGCTGCAATTTTCACACTTACCCCTCGCATTCCGAGCAACTGCTGATAAAGTATAGAGGAAATCGTGCAAACATATGAGGGGAACTGTGCTCCTTCAGTCAAACCAGGAAGCTTGTTTCTGTAGTGTAGTGGTTATCACGTTCGCCTCACACGCGAAAGGTCCCCGGTTCGAGACAGGGCAGAAACACTTGGAAGCAGCAGCTTTTGTGTTTGCTCCCTAAAACCTCAGTCTCTCTCAATGCACACTTAGACAGAAATTACCTTGAAAAACTTGTGACCTGTGTAAAACGTGCTTTACTATTGCAGGACGCTAAAAAGTTATCTGCATCCCTCGGTGGTCGTGCATGTGCATTGTTTCTTGTTCTGTTTTTTTTTTTTTTTCTTGGCCATGTTATATTGTGGGGCCTTTAAAGCTGTGACTTTGATAGGAACATTGCAAGCGGCAAAATCAACAAGTGCAGACTGAAGAGTCCGACCTGCACACTGCTTTGGCTGTCAGGGTGGCCGAGTGGTCTAAGGCGCCAGACTCAAGAGAGCTTCATCTTCAGTGAAGCTGAGCCTTCTGGTCTCTTCATGGAGGCGTGGGTTCAAATCCCCCTTCTGACAGGTGTATTTTCTTCCCTTAAATCTTGCTCTGCTTGCAGAGCCAGCTCCTCACACCACTATCTTTGGAAGCTGCTGTGGCATGTGAGGAGAAATCCACCAACCCATCGGCTGGGCCCTCAATCAAAATTCTGTGTATTACTGGAAGGGGCGTCTCAGGCACACCTTCTGTTAGAGCTGCACTTTATGACAGTAACTACCATGCTGGTTTCTACTTAAGCAGTTGATTCTATCGTTTGAAGTGAGGCTCTCCTGCCACCTTTCGGGCAAAGAAGACACTGCCCCTGCAACAACACAGGCAGACAAGCTCAAACTAGGTTTCTTGGTAAGGTGGGTGGAGCATATTGGCAATGGTGCCTCTTCGTGACTTGCAATTTACATGAAGAAGACAGAGAGGCAGCTGGGAGTAGGCAGTACCCATGAACCCCTGAACACTGTCTTGCGACTAGCACACAATTCTGAAATGAGGCGGGGGAAAGGAGGTGATTTCCCCATCAAGGGCCATTCCGGGAAATCAGCCACCCTGCGTCTCCCTGGTGAGTGTTTCAGGCCTATGAGCCACTAATATAAATGTCGCCTGATCAAGCCTGATCGAGCGCTGATCGAGCAAGTGTGCTTGAATCCAAGAGGCATGCTCCTCTGGCTCAAGAGCTAGCAGGCCCTTCAGTGCTTCTGGTTGGGAAGTCTAAGGTGCAAGGGTCCATGACTTGCAGCGGGTTACAACTACCAGAAAGGGTCTGCTTTTCACATCAGTGCCCTAGTTCAGCTCACTGGCACAGGGCATTTTGACTACCTCTTGCCTTGCTAGAGACAAACAAAAAATCCTTGACAGAAAACATCAATTGCTATGGCACGCTTAGAGAGAGAGAGCCTCCAAATGGCCCTGCTTTTCTGAAAGACGCTTCAGAAGATGTTTCAAATGACTATGCAGCGGCAGTCTAGTTGGTATAGGGGTATGATTCTCGCTTCGGGTGTGAGAGGACCTCGGTTCAAATCCCAGACAAACCCCTACCTTTATAGGTTCAGTCTGTGTTTTAAACAGGAGTATTTCTGCTTTTCACTCTTGTAAGATGTCATGTTGCAATGCAATACATGCTTTATACTGGCGTCGAGACGGTTTAGCATCATGAAGGTATGCGAGATTTCTTTGCAACTGCGTTTCTGTGCTGGAGCAGCAGTGCTCGTAGGAACATTAAATGCACAGTGCTTCTCCATGGTAATTTCGGGTCCAGTTCTGAAATCACCTCTTGGAATGAAAGTGATCCCAGTTCCTTTCTTCCAAGGGAAGAGATCATGTTCCGGAAGGCTCAGCTTTGAGCGTCATGAACATTGGCCCTCATCCTTGCATCCCAGTCCAATGCATAGCCACATAAAGCAAGCAGGTGTGTCTGTTTCCATAGTGTGGTGGTTCCAGTACAATGCATAGCCACATGAAGCAAGCCGGCAAGTGTGTCTGTTTTTGTAGTGTAGTGGTTATCATGCGCACCTCACATGCGAAAGGTCCCTGGTTCGAGTCGCTCGGCTTTTTCACAGTACTTGCATTTCCTGCCTCACCTGACAGGCAAGCTGAGATAAAAGAGACTGTGTCTATCCCTCACCATCGTGAGGTACTACGCTCCTGGGGCATCTGTCACAGCTCACCAAGAGGAGTTGCGCCAGCTTACGGCAGTCAGTTGCTCACTGTTTGACCTTTGCAATGAAGCCTGAGCCTACAGCATTCAAGCCAGCCAAGGAAGGAAGGTACGAGAGCGAAAATAGCTTTCCTGCCCTCACCAAGAACACACACCTTGAGCAAATAAAGTGCCAGACTTACAAGGCCCTATCGCCACCGGAGCATCACTTTTAGTGACGCCCCGGTGGCACTATGCACTGCGCGGTATTTACAAGATGGTGTTCAGCCACTTTTTGTGGCTTAACACCACCTTGTAAATACGTCCCCTTAGCACGGAGCGCGTTCCCTGGAAGGGGCGTGCAATGGGTGTTGTTGGGAGTGTGCCACAGCAACACCATAGCATTTTGATGCTGCTCCAGATTTAGGAGTTGGCGTAAATCTGCGTCAGCGCCAAAATCCAACGCCATCCCAGGGGTGTCGTTAGAGTGGCGCACTGAGGAGAAATGTTTTCATTTCTCCTTGTTTTTGCTCTTTCTATGTGTGATGCATTCTGCAGCACACATAGAAGTAAGAGCAAATCACCATTGAAGATTTTTTTTTTGGGCAGGAAGGTGTCCCTTCCTGCACAAAAACAATTTCCCCCTCAACGCAGTCATCCTTGTACCATGGTGCAAGAACGGCTGCATTGGCGCTCAGCAGCTAATTTAGAGCTGGCGCAGGGGGAAGCACAGGGGTGCGCTGTATTCTACTAAATACGGCGCTTCCCTGCATTTTGAAAATGACGGCGCGTGGGGCTTGCAAATTTGGCACAGCGTCGCGCTTAGTCATTTTCTTGTAAATCTGGGCCAAAATGTCTAAAGGATAGAGGCTTTTTATGTCATGTTCGATCAAGACCATGCAAATGACTCTAGTCGTACTGCAGAAGAGAGCACCATGTGCAGTTTCTTGCTTTGGGATGTAGTCTCCCACTCTCTGTCACCAAACCTCCGAGCAGGGTCGGAGCCGTTGCATTTCTGTGCCCAGGCTCGTTGGTCTAGGGGTATGATTCTCGCTTAGGGTGCGAGAGGTCCCGGGTTCAAATCCCGGACGAACCCATTTTAGCAGAAAACAATCAAATCCTGCTCAAAATACACAACCCCTCAACATTTCTCATTCCACTCGAAGCTTTGTTGCGCAAAACATATTTTTTGCCTCAGGCGAAAAATGGATTACAATGCCTTGGCTTCCTTCCTGCTTGCTCTCAGTGCACCCTGTGTGATGATTTCACAGGCTCTCCTTCCTGGCATTTAGGCATCAGATATTTGTCTGTCTCTGCCCGCAGCTGTGGGATTTTTCAGGACGTCTGAGTGTATGCATGCTGGCTGACACCGCTGCAATTTTCACACTTACCCCTCGCATTCCGAGCAACTGCTGATAAAGTATAGAGGAAATCGTGCAAACATATGAGGGGAACTGTGCTCCTTCAGTCAAACCAGCAAGCTTGTTTCTGTAGTTTAGTGGTTATCACGTTCGCCTCACACGCGAAAGGTCCCCGGTTCGAGACGGGGCAGAAACACTTGGAAGCAGCAGCTTTTGTGTTTGCTCCCTAAAACCTCAGTCTCTCTCAATGCACACTTAGACAGAAATGACCTTTAAAAACTTGTGACCTGTGTAAAACGTGCTTTACTATTGCAGGACGCTAAAAAGTTATCTGCATCCCTCGGTGGTCGTGCATGTGCATTGTTTCTTGTTCTGTTTTTTTTTTTTTTTCTTGGCCATGTTATATTGTGGGGCCTTTAAAGCTGTGACTTTGATAGGAACATTGCAAGCGGCAAAATCAACAAGTGCAGACTGAAGAGTCCGACCTGCACACTGTTTTGGCTGTCAGGATGGCCGAGTGGTCTAAGGCACCAGACTCAAGAAAGCTTGATCTTAAGTGAAGCTGAGCCTTCTGGTCTCTTCATGGAGGCGTGGGTTCAAATCCCACTTCTGACAGGTGTATTTTCTTCCCTTAAATCTTGCTCTGCTTGCAGAGCCAGCTCCTCACACCACTATCTTTGGAAGCTGCTGTGGCATGTGAGGAGAAATCCACCAACCCATCGGCTGGGCCCTCAATCAAAATTCTGTGTATTACTGGAAGGGGCGTCTCAGGCACACCTTCTGTTAGAGCTGCACTTTATGACAGTAACTACCATGCTGGTTTCTACTTAAGCAGTTGATTCTATCGTTTGAAGTGAGGCTCTCCTGCCACCTTTTGGGCAAAGAAGACACTGCCCCTGCAACAACACAGGCAGACAAGCTCAAACTAGGTTTCTTGGTTAGGTGGGCGGAGCATATTGGCAATGGTGCCTCCTCGTGACTTGCAATTTACATGAAGAAGACAGAGAGGCAGCTGGGAGTAGGCAGTACCCATGAACCCCTGAACACTGTCTTGCGACTAGCACACAATTCTGAAATGAGGCGGGGGAAAGGAGGTGATTTCCCCATCAAGGGCCATTCCGGGAAATCAGCCACCCTGCGTCTCCCAGGTGAGTGTTTCAGGCCTATGAGCCACTAATATAAATCTCGCCTGATCAAGCCTGATCGAGCGCTGATCGAGCAAGTGTGTTTGAATCCAAGAGGCATGCTCCTCTGGCTCAAGAGCTAGCAGGCCCTTCAGTGCTTTTGGTTCGGAAATCTAAGGTGCAAGGGTCCATGACTTGCAGCGGGTTACAACTACCAGAAATGGTCTGGTTTTCACATCAGTGCCCTAGTTCAGCTCACTGGCACAGGGCATTTTGACTACCTCTTGCCTTGCTAGAGACAAACAAAAAATCCTTGACAGAAAACATCAATTGCTATGGCACGCTTAGAGAGAGAGAGCCTCCAAATGGCCCTGCTTTTCTGAAAGACGCTTCAGAAGATGTTTCAAATGACTATGCAGCGGCAGTCTAGTTGGTATAGGGGTATGATTCTCGCTTCGGGTGTGAGAGGACCTTGGTTCAAATCCCAGACAAACCCCTACCTTTATAGGTTCAGTCTGTGTTTTAAACAGGAGTATTTCTGCTATTCACTCTTGTAAGATGTCATGTTGCAATGCAATACATGCTTTATACTGGCGTCGAGACGGTTCAGCATCATGAAGGTATGCAAGATTTCTTTGCAACTGCTTTTCTGTGCTGGAGCAGCAGTGCTCGTAGGAACATTAAATGCACAGTGCTTCTCCATGGTAATTTCGGGTCCAGTTCTGAAATCACCTCTTGGAATGAAAGTGATCCCAGTTCCTTTCTTCCAAGGGAAGAGATCGTGTTCCGGAAGGCTCAGCTTTGAGCGTCATGAACATTGGCCCTCATCCTTGCATCCCAGTCCAATGCATAGCCACATAAAGCAAGCAGGTGTGTCTGTTTCCATAGTGTGGTGGTTCCAGTACAATGTATAGCCACATGAAGCAAGCAGGCAAGTGTGTCTGTTTGTGTAGTGTAGTGGTTATCATGCACACCTCACATGCGAAAGGTCCCTGGTTCGAGTCGCTGGGCTTTTTCACAGTATTTGCATTTCCTGCCTCACCTGACAGGCAAGCTGAGATAAAAGAGACTGTGTCTATCCCTCACCATCGTGAGGTACTACGCTCCTGGGGCATCTGTCACAGCTCACCAAGAGGAGTTGCGCCAGCTTACGGCAGTCAGTTGCTCACTGTTTGACCTTTGCAATGAAGCCTGAGCCTACAGCATTCAAGCCAGCCAAGGAAGGAAGGTACGAGAGCGAAAATAGCTTTCCTGCCCTCACCAAGAACACACACCTTGAGCAAATAAAGTGCCAGACTTACAAGGCCCTATCGCCACCGGAGCATCACTTTTAGTGACGCCCCGGTGGCACTATGCACTGCGCGGTATTTACCAGATGGCGTTCAGCCACTTTTTGTGGCTTAACACCACCTTGTAAATACGGCCCCTTAGCACGCAGTGCGTTCCCTGGAAGGGGCGTGCAATGGGTGTTGTTGGGAGTGTGCCACAGCAACACCATAGCATTTTGATGCTGCTCCAGATTTAGGAGTTGGCGTAAATCTGCGTCAGTGCCAAAATCCAACGCCATCCCAGGGGTGTCGTTAGAGTGGCGCACTGAGGAGAAATGTTTTCATTTCTCCTTGTTTTTGCTCTTTCTATGTTTGATGCATTCTGCAGCACACATAGAAGTAAGAGCAAATCACCATTGAAGATTTTTTTTTTGGGCAGGAAGGTGTCCCTTCCTGCACAAAAACAATTTCCCCCTCAACGCAGTCATCCTTGTACCATGGTGCAAGAACGGCTGCATTGGCGCTCAGCAGCTAATTTAGAGCTGGCGCAGGGGGAAGCACAGGGGTGCGCTGTATTCTACTAAATACGGCGCTTCCCTGCATTTTGAAAATGACGGCGCGTGGGGCTTGAAAATTTGGCACAGCGTCGCGCTTAGTCATTTTCTTGTAAATCTGGGCCAAAATGTCTAAAGGATAGAGGCTTTTTATGTCATGTTCGATGAAGACCATGCAAATGACTCTAGTCGTACTGCAGAAGAGAGCACCATGTGCAGTTTCTTGCTTTGGGATGTAGTCTCCCACTCTCTGTCACCAAACCTCCGAGCAGGGTCGGAGCCGTTGCACTTCTGTGCCCAGGCTCGTTGGTCTAGGGGTATGATTCTCTCTTAGGGTGCGAGAGGTCCCGGGTTCAAATCCCAGACGAACCCATTTTAGTGGAAAACAATCAAATCCTGCTCAAAATACACAACCCCTCAACATTTCTCATTCCACTCGAAGCATTGTTGCGCAAAACATATTTTTTGCCTCAGGCGAAAAATGGATTACAATGCCTTGGCTTCCTTCCTGCTTGCTCTCAGTGCGCCCTGTGTGATGATTTCACAGGCTCTCTTTCCTGGCATTTAGGCATCAGATATTTGTCTGTCTCTGCCCGCAGCTGTGGGATTTTTCAGGACGTCTGAGTGTATGCATGCTGGCTGACACCGCTGCAATTTTCACACTTACCCCTCGCATTCCGAGCAACTGCTGATAAAGTATAGAGGAAATCGTGCAAACATATGAGGGGAACTGTGCTCCTTCAGTCAAACCAGCAAGCTTGTTTCTGTAGTGTAGTGGTTATCACGTTTGCCTCACACGTGAAAGGTCCCTGGTTCGAGACCGGGCAGAAACACTTGGAAGCAGCAGCTTTTGTGTTTGCTCCCTAAAACCTCAGTCTCTCTCAATGCACACTTAGACAGAAATTACCTTGAAAAACTTGTGACCTGTGTAAAACGTGCTTTACTATTGCAGGACGCTAAAAAGTTATCTGCATCCCTCGGTGGTCGTGCATGTGCATTGTTTCTTGTTCTGTTTTTTTTTTTTTCTTGGCCATGTTATATTGTGGGGCCTTTAAAGCTGTGACTTTGATAGGAACATTGCAAGCGGCAAAATCAACAAGTGCAGACTGAAGAGTCCGACCTGCACACTGTTTTGGCTGTCAGGATGGCCGAGTGGTCTAAGGCGCCAGACTCAAGAGAGCTTGATCTTCAGTGAAGCTGAGCCTTCTGGTCTCTTCATGGAGGCGTGGGTTCAAATCCCACTTCTGACAGGTGTATTTTCTTCCCTTAAATCTTGCTCTGCTTGCAGAGCCAGCTCCTCACACCACTATCTTTGGAAGCTGCTGTGGCATGTGAGGAGAAATCCACCAACCCATCGGCTGGGCCCTCAATCAAAATTCTGTGTATTACTGGAAGGGGCGTCTCAGGCACACCTTCTGTTAGAGCTGCACTTTATGACAGTAACTACCATGCTGGTTTCTACTTAAGCAGTTGATTCTATCGTTTGAAGTGAGGCTCTCCTGCCACCTTTTGGGCAAAGAAGACACTGCCCCTGCAACAACACAGGCAGACAAGCTCAAACTAGGTTTCTTGGTAAGGTGGGTGGAGCATATTGGCAATGGTGCCTCTTCGTGACTTGCAATTTACATGAAGAAGACAGAGAGGCAGCTGGGAGTAGGCAGTACCCATGAACCCCTGAACACTGTCTTGCGACTAGCACACAATTCTGAAATGAGGCGGGGGAAAGGAGGTGATTTCCCCATCAAGGGCCATTCCGGGAAATCAGCCACCCTGCGTCTCCCAGGTGAGTGTTTCAGGCCTATGAGCCACTAATATAAATGTCGCCTGATCAAGCCTGATCGAGCGCTGATCGAGCAAGTGTGCTTGAATCCAAGAGGCATGCTCCTCTGGCTCAAGAGCTAGCAGGCCCTTCAGTGCTTCTGGTTGGGAAGTCTAAGGTGCAAGGGTCCATGACTTGCAGCGGGTTACAACTACCAGAAAGGGTCTGCTTTTCACATCAGTGCCCTAGTTCAGCTCACTGGCACAGGGCATTTTGACTACCTCTTGCCTTGCTAGAGACAAACAAAAAATCCTTGACAGAAAACATCAATTGCTATGGCATGCTTAGAGAGAGAGAGCCTCCAAATGGCCTGCTTTTCGGAAAGACGCTTCAGAAGATGTTTCAAATGACTATGCAGCGGCAGTCTAGTTGGTATAGGGGTATGATTCTCGCTTCGGGTGTGAGAGGACCTCGGTTCAAATCCCAGACAAACCCCTACCTTTATAGGTTCAGTCTGTGTTTTAAACAGGAGTATTTCTGCTTTTCACTCTTGTAAGATGTCATGTTGCATTGCAATACATGCTTTATACTGGCGTCGAGACGGTTTAGCATCATGAAGGTATGCGAGATTTCTTTGCAACTGCTTTTCTGTGCTGGAGCAGCAGTGCTCGTAGGAACATTAAATGCACAGTGCTTCTCCATGGTAATTTCGGGTCCAGTTCTGAAATCACCTCTTGGAATGAAAGTGATCCCAGTTCCTTTCTTCCAAGGGAAGAGATCGTGTTCCGGAAGGCTCAGCTTTGAGCGTCATGAACATTGGCCCTCATCCTTGCATCCCAGTCCAATGCATAGCCACATAAAGCAAGCAGGTGTGTCTGTTTCCATAGTGTGGTGGTTCCAGTACAATGCATAGCCACATGAAGCAAGCCGGCAAGTGTGTCTGTTTTTGTAGTGTAGTGGTTATCATGCGCACCTCACATGCGAAAGGTCCCTGGTTCGAGTCGCTGGGCTTTTTCACAGTACTTGCATTTCCTGCCTCACCTGACAGGCAAGCTGAGATAAAAGAGACTGTGTCTATCCCTCACCATCGTGAGGTACTACGCTCCTGGGGCATCTGTCACAGCTCACCAAGAGGAGTTGCGCCAGCTTACGGCAGTCAGTTGCTCACTGTTTGACCTTTGCAATGAAGCCTGAGCCTACAGCATTCAAGCCAGCCAAGGAAGGAAGGTACGAGAGCGAAAATAGCTTTCCTGCCCTCACCAAGAACACACACCTTGAGCAAATAAAGTGCCAGACTTACAAGGCCCTATCGCCACCGGAGCATCACTTTTAGTGACGCCCCGGTGGCACTATGCACTGCGCGGTATTTACAAGATGGCGTTCAGCCACTTTTTGTGGCTTAACACCACCTTGTAAATACGTCCCCTTAGCACGGAGCGCGTTCCCTGGAAGGGGCGTGCAATGGGTGTTGTTGGGAGTGTGCCACAGCAACACCATAGCATTTTGATGCTGCTCCAGATTTAGGAGTTGGCGTAAATCTGCGTCAGCGCCAAAATCCAACGCCATCCCAGGGGTGTCGTTAGAGTGGCGCACTGAGGAGAAATGTTTTCATTTCTCCTTGTTTTTGCTCTTTCTATGTTTGATGCATTCTGCAGCACACATAGAAGTAAGAGCAAATCACCATTGAAGATTTTTTTTTGGGGCAGGAAGGTGTCCCTTCCTGCACAAAAACAATTTCCCCCTCAACGCAGTCATCCTTGTACCATGGTGCAAGAACGGCTGCATTGGCACTCAGCAGCTAATTTAGAGCTGGCGCAGGGGGAAGCACAGGGGTGCGCTGTATTCTACTAAATACGGCGCTTCCCTGCATTTTGAAAATGACGGCGCGTGGGGCTTGAAAATTTGGCACAGCGTCGCGCTTAGTCATTTTCTTGTAAATCTGGGCCAAAATGTCTAAAGGATAGAGGCTTTTTATGTCATGTTCGATGAAGACCATGCAAATGACTCTAGTCGTACTGCAGAAGAGAGCACCATGTGCAGTTTCTTGCTTTGGGATGTAGTCTCCCACTCTCTGTCACCAAACCTCCGAGCAGGGTCGGAGCCGTTGCAGGTCTGTGCCCAGGCTCGTTGGTCTAGGGGTATGATTCTCGCTTAGGGTGCGAGAGGTCCCGGGTTCAAATCCCGGACGAGCCCACTTTAGTGGAAAACAATCAAATCCTGCTCAAAATACGCAACCCCTCAACATTTCTCATTCCACTCGAAGCATTGTTGCGCAAAACATATTTTTTGCCTCAGGTGAAAAATGGATTACAATGCCTTGGCTTCCTTTCTGCTTGCTCTCAGTGCGCCCTGTGTGATGATTTCACAGGCTCTCCTTCCTGACATTTAGGCATCAGATATTTGTCTGTCTCTGCCCACAGCTGTGGGATTTTTCAGGACGTCTGAGTGTATGCATGCTGGCTGACACCGCTGCAATTTTCACACTTACCCCTCGCATTCCGAGCAACTGCTGATAAAGTATAGAGGAAATCGTGCAAACATATGAGGGGAACTGTGCTCCTTCAGTCAAACCAGCAAGCTTGTTTCTGTAGTGTAGTGGTTATCACGTTCGCCTCACACGCGAAAGGTCCCCGGTTCGAAACCGGGCAGAAACACTTGGAAGCAGCAGCTTTTGTGTTTGCTCCCTAAAACCTCAGTCTCTCTCAATGCACACTTAGACCGAAATGACCTTTAAAAACTTGTGACCTGTGTAAAACGTGCTTTACTATTGCAGGACGCTAAAAAGTTATCTGCATCCCTCGGTGGTCGTGCATGTGCATTGTTTCTTGTTCTGTTTTTTTTTTTTTTTCTTGGCCATGTTATATTGTGGGGCCTTTAAAGCTGTGACTTTGATAGGAACATTGCAAGCGGCAAAATCAACAAGTGCAGACTGAAGAGTCCGACCTGCACACTGTTTTGGCTGTCAGGATGGCCGAGTGGTCTAAGGCGCCAGACTCAAGAGAGCTTGATCTTCAGTGAAGCTGAGCCTTCTGGTCTCTTCATGGAGGCGTGGGTTCAAATCCCACTTCTGACAGGTGTATTTTCTTCCCTTAAATCTTGCTCTGCTTGCAGAGCCAGCTCCTCACACCACTATCTTTGGAAGCTGATGTGGCATGTGAGGAGAAATCCACCAACCCATCGGCTGGGCCCTCAATCAAAATTCTGTGTATTACTGGAAGGGGCGTCTCAGGCACACCTTCTGTTAGAGCTGCACTTTATGACAGTAACTACCATGCTGGTTTCTACTTAAGCAGTTGATTCTATCGTTTGAAGTGAGGCTCTCCTGCCACCTTTTGGGCAAAGAAGACACTGCCCCTGCAACAACACAGGCAGACAAGCTCAAACTAGGTTTCTTGGTTAGGTGGGTGGAGCATATTGGCAATGGTGCCTCCTCGTGACTTGCAATTTACATGAAGAAGACAGAGAGGCAGCTGGGAGTAGGCAGTACCCATGAACCCCTGAACACTGTCTTGCGACTAGCACACAATTCTGAAATGAGGCGGGGTAAAGGAGGTGATTTCCCCATCAAGGGCCATTCCGGGAAATCAGCCACCCTGCGTCTCCCAGGTGAGTGTTTCAGGCCTATGAGCCACTAATATAAATCTCGCCTGATCGAGCGCTGATCGAGCAAGTGTGTTGAATCCAAGAGGCATGCTCCTCTGGCTCAAGAGCTAGCAGGCCCTTCAGTTCTTCTGGTTGGGAAGTCTAAGGTGCAAGGGTCCATGACTTGCAGCGGGTTACAACTACCAGAAAGGGTCTGCTTTTCACATCAGTGCCCTAGTTCAGCTCACTGGCACAGGGCATTTTGACTACCTCTTGCCTTGCTAGAGACAAACAAAAAATCCTTGACAGAAAACATCAATTGCTATGGCACGCTTAGAGAGAGAGAGCCTCCAAATGGCCCTGCTTTTCGGAAAGACGCTTCAGAAGATGTTTCAAATGACTATGCAGCGGCAGTCTAGTTGGTATAGGGGTATGATTCTCGCTTCGGGTGTGAGAGGACCTCGGTTCAAATCCCAGACAAACCCCTACCTTTATAGGTTCAGTCTGTGTTTTAAACAGGAGTATTTCTGCTTTTCACTCTTGTAAGATGTCATGTTGCAATGCAATACATGCTTTATACTGGCGTCGAGACGGTTCAGCATCATGAAGGTATGCGAGATTTCTTTGCAACTGCTTTTCTGTGCTGGAGCAGCAGTGCTCGTAGGAACATTAAATGCACAGTGCTTCTCCATGGTAATTTCGGGTCCAGTTCTGAAATCACCTCTTGGAATGAAAGTGATCCCAGTTCCTTTCTTCCAAGGGAAGAGATTGTGTTCCGGAAGGCTCAGCTTTGAGCGTCATGAACATTGGCCCTCATCCTTGCATCCCAGTCCAATGCATAGCCACATAAAGCAAGCAGGTGTGTCTGTTTCCATAGTGTGGTGGTTCCAGTACAATGCATAGCCACATGAAGGAAGCCGGCAAGTGTGTCTGTTTGTGTAGTGTAGTGGTTATCATGCGCACCTCACATGCGAAAGGTCCCTGGTTCGAGTCGCTGGGCTTTTTCACAGTATTTGCATTTCCTGCCTCACCTGACAGGCAAGCTGAGATAAAAGAGACTGTGTCTATCCCTCACCATTGTGAGGTACTACGCTCCTGGGGCATCTGTCACAGCTCACCAAGAGGAGTTGCGCCAGCTTACGGCAGTCAGTTGCTCACTGTTTGACCTTTGCAATGAAGCCTGAGCCTTCAGCATTCAAGCCAGCCAAGGAAGGAAGGTACGAGAGCGAAAATAGCTTTCCTGCCCTCACCAAGAACACACACCTTGAGCAAATAAAGTGCCAGACTTACAAGGCCCTATCGCCACCGGAGCATCACTTTTAGTGATGCCCCGGTGGCACTATGCACTGCACGGTATTTACAAGATGGCGTTCAGCCACTTTTTGTGGCTTAACACCACCTTGTAAATACGGCCCCTTAGCACGCAGCGCGTTCCCTGGAAGGGGCGTGCAATGGGTGTTGTTGGGAGTGTGCCACAGCAACACCATAGCATTTTGATGCTGCTCCAGATTCAGGAGTTGGCGTAAGTCTGCGTCAGCGCCAAAATCCAACGCCATCCCAGGTGTGTCGTTAGAGTGGCGCACTGAGGAGAAATGTTTTCATTTCTCCTTGTTTTTGCTCTTTCTATGTGTGATGCATTCTGCAGCACACATAGAAGTAAGAGCAAATCACCATTGAAGATTTTTTTTTTGGGCAGGAAGGTGTCCCTTCCTGCACAAAAACAATTTCCCCCTCAACGCAGTCATCCTTGTACCATGGTGCAAGAACGGCTGCATTGGCGCTCAGCAGCTAATTTAGAGCTGGCGGAGGGGGAAGCACAGGGGTGCGCTGTATTCTACTAAATACGGTGCTTCCCTGCATTTTGAAAATGACGGCGCGTGGGGCTTGAAAATTTGGCACAGCGTCGCGCTTAGTCATTTTCTTGTAAATCTGGGCCAAAATGTCTAAAGGATAGAGGCTTTTTATGTCATGTTCGATGAAGACCATGCAAATGACTCTAGTCGTACTGCAGAAGAGAGCACCATGTGCAGTTTCTTGCTTTGGGATGTAGTCTCCCACTCTCTGTCACCAAACCTCCGAGCAGGGTCGGAGCCGTTGCATTTCTGTCCCCAGGCACGTTGGTCTAGGGGTATGATTCTCGCTTAGGGTGCGAGAGGTCCCGGGTTCAAATCCCAGACGAGCCCATTTTAGCAGAAAACAATCAAATCCTCCTCAAAATACACAACCCCTCAACATTTCTCATTCCACTCGAAGCACTGTTGCGAAAAACATATTTTTTGCCTCAGGCGAAAAATGGATTACAATGCCTTGGCTTCCTTCCTGCTTGCTCTCAGTGCGCCCTGTGTGATGATTTCACAGGCACTCTTTCCTGGCATTTAGGCATCAGATATTTGTCTGTCTCTGCCCGCAGCTGTGGGATTTTTCAGGACGTCTGAGTGTATGCATGCTGGCTGACACCGCTGCAATTTTCACACTTACCCCTCGCATTCCGAGCAACTGCTGATAAAGTATAGAGGAAATCGTGCAAACATATGAGGGGAACTGTGCTCCTTCAGTCAAACCAGCAAGCTTGTTTCTATAGTGTAGTGGTTATCGCGTTTGCCTCACACGCGAAAAGTCCCCAGTTCGAGACCGGGCAGAAACACTTGGAAGCAGCAGCTTTTGTGTTTGCTCCCTAAAACCTCAGTCTCTCTCAATGCACACTTAGACAGAAATGACCTTTAAAAACTTGTGACCTGTGTAAAATGTGCTTTACTATTGCAGGACGCTAAAAAGTTATCTGCATCCCTCGGTGGTCGTGCATGTGCATTGTTTCTTGTTCTGTTTTTTTTTTTTTTTCTTGGCCATGTTATATTGTGGGGCCTTTAAAGCTGTGACTTTGATAGGAACATTGCAAGCGGCAAAATCAACAAGTGCAGACTGAAGAGTCCGACCTGCACACTGTTTTGGCTGTCAGGATGGCCGAGTGGTCTAAGGCGCCAGACTCAAGAGAGCTTGATCTTCAGTGAAGCTGAGCCTTCTGGTCTCTTCATGGAGGCGTGGGTTCAAATCCCACTTCTGACAGGTGTATTTTCTTCCCTTAAATCTTGCTCTGCTTGCAGAGC
Source organism: Pleurodeles waltl (assembly GCF_031143425.1). Classification (NCBI taxonomy): domain Eukaryota; kingdom Metazoa; phylum Chordata; class Amphibia; order Caudata; family Salamandridae; genus Pleurodeles; species Pleurodeles waltl. The sequence goes on along the minus strand of NW_027150120.1, from coordinate 54,303 downwards.
CAGCTCCTCACACCACTATCTTTGGAAGCTGCTGTGGCATGTGAGGAGAAATCCACCAACCCATCGGCTGGGTCCTCAATCAAAATTCTGTGTATTACTGGAAGGGGCGTCTCAGGGACACCTTCTGTTAGAGCTGCACTTTATGACAGTAACTACCATGCTGGTTTCTACTTAAGCAGTTGATTCTGTCGTTTGAAGTGAGGCTCTCCTGCCACCTTTTGGGCAAAGAAGACACTGCCCCTGCAACAACACAGGCAGACAAGCTCAAACTAGGTTTCTTGGTAAGGTGGGCGGAGCATATTGGCAATGGTGCCTCCTCGTGACTTGCAATTTACATGAAGAAGACAGAGAGGCAGCTGGTAGTAGGCAGTACCCATGAACCCCTGAACACTGTCTTGCGACTAGCACACAATTCTGAAATGAGGCGGGGGAAAGGAGGTGATTTCCCCATCAAGGGCCATTCCGGGAAATCAGCCACCCTGCGTCTCCCAGGTGAGTGTTTCAGGCCTATGAGCCACTAATATAAATCTCGCCTGATCGAGCGCTGATCGAGCAAGTGTGCTTGAATCCAAGAGGCATGCTCCTCTGGCTCAAGAGCTAGCAGGCCCTTCAGTGCTTCTGGTTGGGAAGTCTAAGGTGCAAGGGTCCATGACTTGCAGCGGGTTACAACTACCAGAAAGGGTCTGCTTTTCACATCAGTGCCCTAGTTCAGCTCACTGGCACAGGGCGTTTTGACTACCTCTTGCCTTGCTAGAGACAAACAAAAAATCCTTGACAGAAAACATCAATTGCTATGGCACGCTTAGAGAGAGAGAGCCTCCAAATGGCCCTGCTTTTCGGAAAGACACTTCAGAAGATGTTTCAAATGACTATGCAGCGGCAGTCTAGTTGGTATAGGGGTGTGATTCTCGCTTCGGGTGTGAGAGGACCTCGGTTCAAATCCCAGACAAACCCCTACCTTTATAGGTTCAGTCTGTGTTTTAAACAGGAGTATTTCTGCTTTTCACTCTTGTAAGATGTCATGTTGCAATGCAATACATGCTTTATACTGGCGTCGAGACGGTTCAGCATCATGAAGGTATGCGAGATTTCTTTGCAACTGCTTTTCTGTGCTGGAGCAGCAGTGCTCGTAGGAACATTAAATGCACAGTGCTTCTCCATGGTAATTTCGGGTCCAGTTCTGAAATCACCTCTTGGAATGAAAGTGATCCCAGTTCCTTTCTTCCAAGGGAAGAGATCGTGTTCCGGAAGGCTCAGCTTTGAGCGTCATGAACATTGGCCCTCATCCTTGCATCCCAGTCTAATGCATAGCCACATAAAGCAAGCAGGTGTATCTGTTTCCATAGTGTGGTGGTTCCAGTACAATGCATAGCCACATGAAGCAAGCCGGCAAGTGTGTCTGTTTGTGTAGTGTAGTGGTTATCATGCGCAACCTCACATGCGAAAGGTCCCTGGTTCGAGTCGCTGGGCTTTTTCACAGTATTTGCATTTCCTGCCTCACCTGACAGGCAAGCTGAGATAAAAGAGACTGTGTCTATCCCTCACCATCGTGAGGTACTACGCTCCTGGGGCATCTGTCACAGCTCACCAAGAGGAGTTGCGCCTGCTTACGGCAGTCAGTTGCTCACTGTTTGACCTTTGCAATGAAGCCTGAGCCTACAGCATTCAAGCCAGCCAAGGAAGGAAGGTACGAGAGCGAAAATAGCTTTCCTGCCCTCACCAAGAACACACACCTTGAGCAAATAAAGTGCCAGACTTACAAGGCCCTATCGCCACCGGAGCATCACTTTTAGTGACGCCCCGGTGGCACTATGCACTGCGCGGTATTTACAAGATGGCGTTCAGCCACTTTTTGTGGCTTAACACCACCTTGTAAATATGGCCCCTTAGCACGCATCGCGTTCCCTGGAAGGGGCGTGCAATGGGTGTTGTTGGGAGTGTGCCACAGCAACACCATAGCATTTTGATGCTGCTCCAGATTTAGGAGTTGGCGTAAATCTGCGTCAGCGCCAAAATCCAACGCCATCCCAGGGGTGTCGTTAGAGTGGCGCACTGAGGAGAAATGTTTTCATTTCTCCTTGTTTTCGCTCTTTCTATGTGTGATGCATTCTGCAGCACACATAGAAGTAAGAGCAAATCACCATTGAAGATTTTTTTTTGGGGCAGGAAGGTGTCCCTTCCTGCACAAAAACAATTTCCCCCTCAACGCAGTCATCCTTGTACCATGGTGCAAGAACGGCTGCATTGGCGCTCAGCAGCTAATTTAGAGCTGGCGGAGGGGGAAGCACAGGGGTGCGCTGTATTCTACTAAATACGGCGCTTCCCTGCATTTTGAAAATGACGGCGCGTTGGGCTTGCAAATTTGGCACAGCGTCGCGCTTAGTCATTTTCTTGTAAATCTGGGCCAAAATGTCTAAAGGATAGAGGCTTTTTATGTCATGTTCGATGAAGACCATGCAAATGACTCTAGTCGTACTGCAGAAGAGAGCACCATGTGCAGTTTCTTGCTTTGGGATGTAGTCTCCCACTCTCTGCCACCAAACCTCCGAGCAGGGTCGGAGCCATTACATTTCTGTGCCCAGGCTCGTTGGTCTAGGGGTATGATTCTCGCTTAGGGTGCGAGAGGTCCCGGGTTCAAATCCCGGACGATCCCATTTTAGCGGAAAACAATCAAATCCTGCTCAAAATACACAACCCCTCAACATTTCTCATTCCACTCGAAGCATTGTTGCGCAAAACATATTTTTTGCCTCAGGCGAAAAATGGATTACAATGCCTTGGGTTCCTTCCTGCTTGCTCTCAGTGCGCCCTGTGTGATGATTTCACAGGCTCTCTTTCCTGGCATTTAGGCATCAGATATTTGTCTGTCTCTGCCCGCGGCTGTGGGATTTTTCAGGACGTCTGAGTGTATACATGCTGGCTGACACCGCTGCAATTTTCACACTTACCCCTCGCATTCCGAGCAACTGCTGATAAAGTATAGAGGAAATCGTGCAAACATATGAGGGGAACTGTGCTCCTTCAGTCAAACCAGCAAGCTTGTTTCTGTAGTGTAGTGGTTATCACGTTTGCCTCACACGCGAAAGGTCCCCGGTTCGAGACCGGGCAGAAACACTTGGAAGCAGCAGCTTTTGTGTTTGCTCCCTAAAACCTCAGTCTCTCTCAATGCACACTTAGACAGAAATGACCTTTAAAAACTTGTGACCTGTGTAAAATGTGCTTTACTATTGCAGGACGCTAAAAAGTTATCTGCATCCCTCGGTGGTCGTGCATGTGCATTGTTTCTTGTTCTGTTTTTTTTTTTTTTTCTTGGCCATGTTATATTGTGGGGCCTTTAAAGCTGTGACTTTGATAGGAACATTGCAAGCGGCAAAATCAACAAGTGCAGACTGAAGAGTCCGACCTGCACACTGTTTTGGCTGTCAGGATGGCCGAGTGGTCTAAGGCGCCAGACTCAAGAGAGTCTTCAGTGAAGCTGAGCCTTCTGGTCTCTTCATGGAGGCGTGGGTTCATATCCCACTTCTGACAGCTGTATTTTCTTCCCTTAAATCTTGCTCTGCTTGCAGAGCCAGCTCCTCACACCACTATCTTTGGAAGCTGCTGTGGCATGTGAGGAGAAATCCACCAACCCATCGGCTGGGCCCTCAATCAAAATTCTGTGTATTACTGGAAGCGGCGTCTCAGGCACACCTTCTGTTAGAGCTGCACTTTATGACAGTAACTACCATGCTGGTTTCTACTTAAGCAGTTGATTCTATCGTTTGAAGTGAGGCTCTCCTGCCACCTTTTGTGCAAAGAAGACACTGCCCCTGCAACAACACAGGCAGACAAGCTCAAACTAGGTTTCTTGGTAAGGTGGGCGGAGCATATTGGCAATGGTGCCTCCTCGTGACTTGCAATTTACATGAAGAAGACAGAGAGGCAGCTGGGAGTAGGCAGTACCCATGAACCCCTGAACACTGTCTTGCGACTAGCACACAATTCTGAAATGAGGCGGGGGAAAGGAGGTGATTTCCCCATCAAGGGCCATTCCGGGAAATCAGCCACCCTGCGTCTCCCAGGTGAGTGTTTCAGGCCTATGAGCCACTAATATAAATCTCGCCTGATCGAGCGCTGATCGAGCAAGTGTGCTTGAATCCAAGAGGCATGCTCCTCTGGCGCAAGAGCTAGCAGGCCCTTCAGTGCTTCTGGTTGGGAAGTCTAAGGTGCAAGGGTCCATGACTTGCAGCGGGTTACAACTACCAGAAAGGGTCTGCTTTTCACATCAGTGCCCTAGTTCAGCTCACTGGCACAGGGCATTTTGACTATCTCTTGCCTTGCTAGAGACAAACAAAAAATCCTTGACAGAAAACATCAATTGCTATGGCACGCTTAGAGAGAGAGAGCCTCCAAATGGCCCTGCTTTTCTGAAAGACGCTTCAGAAGATGTTTCAAATGACTATGCAGCGGCAGTCTAGTTGGTATAGGGGTATGATTCTCGCTTCGGGTGTGAGAGGACCTCGGTTCAAATCCCAGACAAACCCCTACCTTTATAGGTTCAGTCTGTGTTTTAAACAGGAGTATTTCTGCTTTTCACTCTTGTAAGATGTCATGTTGCAATGCAATACATGCTTTATACTGGCGTCAAGACGGTTCAGCATCATGAAGGTATGCGAGATTTCTTTGCAACTGCTTTTCTGTGCTGGAGCAGCAGTGCTCGTAGGAACATTAAATGCACAGTGCTTCTCCATGGTAATTTCGGGTCCAGTTCTGAAATCACCTCTTGGAATGAAAGTGATCCCAGTTCCTTTCTTCCAAGGGAAGAGATCGTGTTCCGGAAGACTCAGCTATGAGCGTCATGAACATTGGCCCTCATCCATGCATCCCAGTCCAATGCATAGCCACATAAAGCAAGCAGGTGTGTCTGTTTCCATAGTGTGGTGGTTCCAGTACAATGCATAGCCATATAAAGCAAGCCGGCAAGTGTGTATGTTTGTGTAGTGTAGTGGTTATCATGCGCACCTCACGTGCGAAAGGTCCCTGGATCGAGTCGCTGGGCTTTTTTACAGTATTTGCATTTCCTGCCTCACCTGACAGGCAAGCTGAGATAAAAGAGACTGTGTCTATCCCTCACCATCGTGAGGTACTACGCTGCTGGGGCATCTGTCACAGCTCACCAAGAGGAGTTGCGCCAGCTTACGGCAGTCAGTTGCTCACTGTTTGACCTTTGCAATGAAGCCTGAGCCTACAGCATTCAAGCCAGCCAAGGAAGGAAGGTACGACAGCGAAAATAGCTTTCCTGCCCTCACCAAGAACACACACCTTGAGCAAATAAAGTGCCAGACTTACAAGGCCCTATCGCCACCGGAGCATCACTTTTAGTGACGCCCCGGTGGCACTATGCACTGCGCGGTATTTACAAGATGGCGTTCAGCCACTTTTCGTGGCTTAACACCACCTTGTAAATACGGCCCCTTAGCACGCAGCGCGTTCCCTGGAAGGGGCGTGCAATGGGTGTTGTTGGGAGTGTGCCACAGCAACACCATAGCATTTTGATGCTGCTCCAGATTTAGGAGTTGGCGTAAATCTGCGTCAGCGCCAAAATCCAACGCCATCCCAGGGGTGTCGTTAGAGTGGCGCACTGAGGACAAATGTTTTCATTTCTCCTTGTTTTTGCTCTTTCTATGTGTGATGCATTCTGCAGCTCACATAGAAGTAAGAGCAAATCACCATCGAAGATTTTTTTTTTGGGCAGGAAGGTGTCCCTTCCTGCACAAAAACAATTTCCCCCTCAACGCAGTCATCCTTGTACCATGGTGCAAGAACGGCTGCATTGGCGCTCAGCAGCTAATTTAGAGCTGGCGCAGGGGGAAGCACAGGGGTGCGCTGTATTCTACTAAATACGGCGCTTCCCTGCATTTTGAAAATGACGGCGCGTGGGGCTTGCAAATTTGGCACAGCGTCGCGCTTAGTCATTTTCTTGTAAATCTGGGCCAAAATGTCTAAAGGATAGAGGCTTTTTATGTCATGTTCGATGAAGACCATGCAAATGACTCTAGTCGTACTGCAGAAGAGAGCACCATGTGCAGTTTCTTGCTTTGGGATGTAGTCTCCCACTCTCTGTCACCAAACCTCCGAGCAGGGTCGGAGCCGTTGCATTTCTGTGCCGAGGCTCGTTGGTCCAGGGGTATGATTCTCGCTTAGGGGGCGCGAGGTCCAGGTTCAAATCCCGGACGAGCCCATTTTAGCGGAAAACAATCAAATCCTGCTCAAAATACACAACCCCTCAACATTTCTCATTCCACTCGAAGCATTGTTGCGCAAAACATATTTTTTGCCTCAGGCGAAAAATGGATTACAATGCCTTGGCTTCCTTCCTGCTTGCTCTCAGTGCGCCCTGTGTGATGATTTCACAGGCTCTCCTTCCTGGCATTTAGGCATCAGATATTTGTCTGTCTCTGCCCGCAGCTGTGGGATTTTTCAGGACGTCTGAGTGTATGCATGCTGGCTGACACCGCTGCAATTTTCACACTTACCCCTCGCATTCCGAGCAACTGCTGATAAAGTATAGAGGAAATCGTGCAAACATATGAGGGGAACTGTGCTCCTTCAGTCAAACCAGCAAGCTTGTTTCTGTAGTGTAGTGGTTATCACGTTTGCCTCACACGTGAAAGGTCCCCGGTTCGAGATCGGGCAGAAACACTTGGAAGCAGCAGCTTTTGTGCTTGCTCCCTAAAACCTCAGTCTCTCTCAATGCGCACTTAGACAGAAATGACCTTTAAAAACTTGTGACCTGTGTAAAACGTTCTTTACTATTGCAGGACGCTAAAAAGTTATCTGCATCCCTCGGTGGTCGTGCATGTGCATTGTTTCTTGTTCTGTTTTTTTTTTTTTTTCTTGGCCATGTTATATTGTGGGGCCTTTAAAGCTGTGACTTTGATAGGAACATTGCAAGCGGCAAAATCAACAAGTGCAGACTGAAGAGTCCGACCTGCACACTGTTTCGGCTGTCAGGATGGCCGAGTGGTCTAAGGCGCCAGACTCAAGAGAGCTTGATCTTCAGTGAAGTTGAGCCTTCTGGTCTCTTCATGGAGGCGTGGGTTCAAATCCCACTTCTGATAGGTGTATTTTCTTCCCTTAAATCTTGCTCTGCTTGCAGAGCCAGATCCTCACACCACTATCTTTGGAAGCTGCTGTGGCATGTGAGTAGAAATCCACCAACCCATCGGCTGGGCCCTCAATCAAAATTCTGTGTATTACTGGAAGGGGCGTCTCAGGCACACCTTCTGTTAGAGCTGCACTTTATGACAGTAACTACCATGCTGCTTTCTACTTAAGCAGTTGATTCTATCGTTTGAAGTGAGGCTCTCCTGCCACCTTTTGGGCAAAGAAGATACTGCCCCTGCAACAACACAGGCAGACAAGCTCAAACTAGGTTTCTTGGTTAGGTGGGCGGAGCATATTGGCAATGGTGCCTCCTCGTGACTTGCAATTTACATGAAGAAGACAGAGAGGCAGCTGGGAGTAGGCAGTACCCATGAACCCCTGAACACTGTCATGCGACTAGCACACAATTCTGAAATGAGGCGGGGGAAAGGAGGTGATTTCCCCATCAAGGGCCATTCCGGGAAATCAGCCACCCTGCGTCTCCCAGGTGAGTGTTTCAGGCCTATGAGCCACTAATATAAATCTCGCCTGATCGAGCGCTGATCGAGCAAGTGTGCTTGAATCCAAGAGGCATGCTCCTCTGGCTCAAGAGCTAGCAGGCCCTTCAGTGCTTCTGGTTGGGAAGTCTAAGGTGCAAGGGTCCATGACTTGCAGCGGGTTACAACTAACAGAAAGGGTCTGCTTTTCACATCAGTGCCCTAGTTCAGCTCACTGGCACAGGGCATTTTGACTACCTCTTGCCTTGCTAGAGACAAACAAAAAATCCTTGACAGAAAACATCAATTGCTATGGCACGCTTAGAGAGAGAGAGCCTCCAAATGGCCCTGCTTTTCTGAAAGACGCTTCAGAAGATGTTTCAAATGACTATGCGGCGGCAGTCTAGTTGGTATAGGGGTATGATTCTCGCTTCGGGTGTGAGAGGACCTCGGTTCAAATCCCAGACAAACCCCTACCTTTATAGGTTCAGTCTGTGTTTTAAACAGGAGTATTTCTGCTTTTCACTCTTGTAAGATGTCATGTTGCAATGCAATACATGCTTTATACTGGCGTCGAGACGGTTCAGCATCATGAAGGTATGCGAGATTTCTTTGCAACTGCTTTTCTGTGCTGGAGCAGCAGTGCTCGTAGGAACATTAAATGCACAGTGCTTCTCCATGGTAATTTCGGGTCCAGTTCTGAAATCACCTCTTGGAATGAAAGTGATCCCAGTTCCTTTCTTCCAAGGGAAGAGATCGTGTTCCGGAAGGCTCAGCTTTGAGCGTCATGAACATTGGCCCTCATCCTTGCATCCCAGTCCAATGCATAGCCACATAAAGCAAGCAGGTGTGTCTGTTTCCATAGTGAGGTGGTTCCAGTACAATGCATAGCCACATGAAGCAAGCCGGCAAGTGTGTCTGTTTGTGTAGTGTAGTGGTTATCATGCGCACCTCACATGCGAAAGGTCCCTGGTTCGAGTCGCTGGGCTTTTTCACAGTATTTGCATTTCCTGCCTCCCCTGACAGGCAAGCTGAGATAAAAGAGACTGTGTCTATCCCTCACCATCGTGAGGTACTACGCTCCTGGGGCATCTGTCACAGCTCACCAAGAGGAGGTGCGCCAGCTTACGGCAGTCAGTTGCTCACTGTTTGACCTTTGCAATGAAGCCTGAGCCTACAGCATTCAAGCCAGCCAAGGAAGGAAGGTACGAGAGCGAAAATAGCTTTCCTGCCCTCACCAAGAACACACACCTTGAGCAAATAAAGTGCCAGACTTACAAGGCCCTATCGCCACCTGAGCATCACTTTTAGTGACGCCCCGGTGGCACTATGCACTGCGCGGTATTTACAAGATGGCGTTCAGCCACTTTTTGTGGCTTAACACCACCTTGTAAATACGGCCCCTTAGCACGCAGCGCGTTCCCTGGAAGGGGCGTGCAATGGGTGTTGTTGGGAGTGTGCCACAGCAACACCATAGCATTTTGATGCTGCTCCAGATTTAGGAGTTGGCGTAAATCTGCGTCAGCGCCAAAATCCAACGCCATCCCAGGGGTGTCGTTAGAGTGGCGCACTGAGGAGAAATGTTTTCATTTCTCCTTGTTTTTGCTCTTTCTATGTGTGATGCATTCTGCAGCACACATAGAAGTAAGAGCAAATCACCATTGAAGATTTTTTTTTTGGGCAGGAAGGTGTCCCTTCCTGCACAAAAACAATTTCCCCCTCAACGCAGTCATCCTTGTACCGTGGTGCAAGAACGGCTGCGTTGGCGCTCAGCAGCTAATTTAGAGCTGGCGCAGGGGGAAGCACAGGGGTGCGCTGTATTCTACTAAATACGGCGCTTTCCTGCATTTTGAAAATGACGGCGCGTGGGGCTTGCAAATTTGGCACAGCGTCGCGCTTAGTCATTTTCTTGTAAATCTGGGCCAAAATGTCTAAAGGATAGAGGCTTTTTATGTCATGTTCGATGAAGACCATGCAAATGACTCTAGTCGTACTGCAGAAGAGAGCACCATGTGCAGTTTCTTGCTTTGGGATGTAGTCTCCCACTCTCTGTCACCAAACCTCCGAGCAGGGTCGGAGCCGTTGCATTTCTGTGCCCAGGCTCGTTGGTCTAGGGGTATGATTCTCGCTTAGGGTGCGAGAGGTCCCGGGTTCAAATCCCAGACGAGCCCATTTTAGCGGAAAACAATCAAATCCTGCTCAAAATACACAACCCCTCAACATTTCTCATTCCACTCGAAGCATTGTTGCGCAAAACATATTTTTTGCCTCAGGCGAAAAATGGATTACAATGCCTTGGCTTCCTTCATGCTTGCTCTCAGTGCGCCCTGTGTGATGATTTCACAGGCTCTCCTTCCTGGCATTTAGGCATCAGATATTTGTCTGTCTCTGCCCGCAGCTGTGGGATTTTTCAGGACGTCTGAGTGTATGCATGCTGGCTGACACCGCTGCAATTTTCACACTTACCCCTCGCATTCCGAGCAACTGCTGATAAAGTATAGAGGAAATCGTGCAAACATATGAGGGGAACTGTGCTCCTTCAGTCAAACCAGCAAGCTTGTTTATGTAGTGTAGTGGTTATCACGTTCGCCTCACACGCGAAAGGTCCCCGGTTCGAGACCGGGCAGAAACACTTGGAAGCAGCAGCTTTTGTGTTTGCTCCCTAAAACCTCAGTCTCTCTCAATGCACACTTAGACAGAAATGACCTTTAAAAACTTGTGACCTGTGTAAAACGTGCTTTACTATTGCAGGACGCTAAAAAGTTATCTGCATCCCTCGGTGGTCGTGCATGTGCATTGTTTCTTGTTCTGTTTTTTTTTTTTTTTCTTGGCCATGTTATATTGTGGGGCCTTTAAAGCTGTGACTTTGATAGGAACATTGCAAGCGGCAAAATCAACAAGTGCAGACTGAAGAGTCCGACCTGCACACTGTTTTGGCTGTCAGGATGGCCGAGTGGTCTAAGGCGCCAGACTCAAAAGAGCTTGATCTTCAGTGAAGCTGAGCCTTCTGGTCTCTTCATGGAGGCGTGGGTTCAAATCCCACTTCTAACAGGTGTATTTTCTTCCCTTAAATCTTGCTCTGCTTGCAGAGCCAGCTCCTCACACCACTATCTTTGGAAGCTGCTGTGGCATGTGAGTAGAAATCCACCAACCCATCGGCTGGGCCCTCAATCAAAATTCTGTGTATTACTGGAAGGGGCGTCTCAGGCACACCTTCTGTTAGAGCTGCACTTTATGACAGTAACTACCATGCTGCTTTCTACTTAAGCAGTTGATTCTATCGTTTGAAGTGAGGCTCTCCTGCCACCTTTTGGGCAAAGAAGACACTGCCCCTGCAACAACACAGGCAGACAAGCTAAAACTAGGATTCTTGGTTAGGTGGGCGGAGCATATTGGCAATGGTGCCTCCTCGTGACTTGCAATTTACATGAAGAAGACAGAGAGGCAGCTGGGAGTAGGCAGTACCCATGAACCCCTGAACACTGTCTTGCGACTAGCACACAATTCTGAAATGAGGCGGGGGAAAGGAGGTGATTTCCCCATCAAGGGCCATTCCGGGAAATCAGTCACCCTGTGTCTCCCAGGTGAGTGTTTCAGGCCTATGAGCCACTAATATAAATCTCGCCTGATCGAGCGCTGATCGAGCAAGTGTGCTTGAATCCAAGAGGCATTCTCCTCTGGCTCAAGAGCTAGCAGGCCCTTCAGTGCTTCTGGTTGGGAAGTCTAAGGTGCAAGGGTCCATGACTTGCAGCGGGTTACAACTAACAGAAAGGGTCTGCTTTTCACATCAGTGCCCTAGTTCAGCTCACTGGCACAGGGCATTTTGACTACCTCTTGCCTTGCTAGAGACAAACAAAAAATCCTTGACAGAAAACATCAATTGCTATGGCACGCTTAGAGAGAGAGAGCCTCCAAATGGCCCTGCTTTTCTGAAAGACGCTTCAGAAGATGTTTCAAATGACTATGCAGCGGCAGTCTAGTTGGTAAAAGGGTATGATTCTCGCTTCGGGTGTGAGAGGACCTCGGTTCAAATCCCAGACAAACCCCTACCTTTATAGGTTCAGTCTGTGTTTTAAACAGGAGTATTTCTGCTTTTCACTCTTGTAAGATGTCATGTTGCAATGCAATACATGCTTTATACTGGCGTCGAGACGGTTCAGCATCATGAAGGTATGCGAGATTTCTTTGCAACTGCTTTTCTGTGCTGGAGCAGCAGTGCTCGTAGGAACATTAAATGCACAGTGCTTCTCCATGGTAATTTCGGGTCCAGTTCTGAAATCACCTCTTGGAATGAAAGTGATCCCAGTTCCTTTCTTCCAAGGGAAGAGATCGTGTTCCGGAAGGCTCAGCTTTGAGCGTCATGAACATTGGCCCTCATCCTTGCATCCCAGTCCAATGCATAGCCACATAAAGCAAGCAGGTGTGTCTGTTTCCATAGTGTGGTGGTTCCAGTACAATGCATAGCCACATGAAGGAAGCCGGCAAGTGTGTCTGTTTGTGTAGTGTAGTGGTTATCATGCGCACCTCACATGCGAAAGGTCCCTGGTTCGAGTCGCTGGGCTTTTTCACAGTATTTGCATTTCCTGCCTCACCTGACAGGCAAGCTGAGATAAAAGAGACTGTGTCTATCCCTCACCATCGTGAGGTACTACGCTCGTGGGGCATCTGTCACAGCTCACCAAGAGGAGTTGCGCCAGCTTACGGCAGTCAGTTGCTCACTGTTTGACCTTTGCAATGAAGCCTGAGCCTACAGCATTCAAGCCAGCCAAGGAAGGAAGGTACGAGAGCGAAAATAGCTTTCCTGCCCTCACCAAGAACACACACCTTGAGCAAATAAAGTGCCAGACTTACAAGGCCCTATCGCCACCGGAGCATCACTTTTAGTGACGCCCCGGTGGCACTATGCACTGCGCGGTATTTACAAGATGGCGTTCAGCCACTTTTTGTGGCTTAACACCACCTTGTAAATACGGCCCCTTAGCACGCAGCGCGTTCCCTGGAAGGGGCGTGCAATGGGTGTTGTTGGGAGTGTGCCACAGCAACACCATAGCATTTTGATGCTGCTCCAGATTTAGGAGTTGGCGTAAATCTGCGTCAGCGCCAAAATCCAACGCCATCCCAGGGGTGTCGTTAGAGTGGCGCACTGAGAAGAAATGTTTTCATTTCTCCTTGTTTTTGCTCTTTCTATGTGTGATGCATTCTGCAGCACACATAGAAGTAAGAGCAAATCACCATTGAAGATTTTGTTTTTGGGCAGGAAGGTGTCCCTTCCTGCACAAAAACATTTTCCCCCTCAACGCAGTCATCCTTGTACCATGGTGCAAGAACGGCTGCATTGGCGCTCAGCAGCTAATTTAGAGCTGGCACAGGGGGAAGCACAGGGGTGCGCTGTATTCTACTAAATATGGCGCTTCCCTGCATTTTGAAAATGGCGGCGCGTGGGGCTTGCAAATTTGGAACAGCGTCGCGCTTAGTCATTTTCTTGTAAATCTGGGCCAAAATGTCTAAAGGATAGAGGCTTTTTATGTCATGTTCGATGAAGACCATGCAAATGACTCTAGTCGTACTGCAGAAGAGAGCACCATGTGCAGTTTCTTGCTTTGGGAAGAAGTCTCCCACTCTCTGTCACCAAACCTCCGAGCAGGGTCGGAGCCGTTGCATTTCTGTGCCCAGGCTCGTTGGTCTAGGGGTATGATTCTCGCTTAGGGTGTGAGAGGTCCCGGGTTCAAATCCCAGACGAGCCCATTTTAGCGGAAAACAATCAAATCCTGCTCAAAATACACAACCCCTCAACATTTCTCATTCCACTCGAAGCATTGTTGCGCAAAACATATTTTTTGCCTCAGGCGAAAAATGGATTACAATGCCTTGGCTTCCTTCCTGCTTGCTCTCAGTGCGCCCTGTGTGATGATTTCACAGGCTCTCCTTCCTGGCATTTAGGCATCAGATATTTGTCTGTCTCTTCCCGCAGCTGTGGGATTTTTCAGGACGTATGAGTGTATGCATGCTGGCTGACACCGCTGCAATTTTCACACTTACCCCTCGCATTCCGAGCAACTGCTGATAAAGTATAGAGGAAATCGTGCAAACATATGAGGGGAACTGTGCTCCTTCAGTCAAACCAGCAAGCTTGTTTCTGTAGTGTAGTGGTTATCACGTTCGCCTCACACGCGAACGGTCCCCGGTTCGAGACTGGGCAGAAACACTTGGAAGCAGCAGCTTTTGTGTTTGCTCCCTAAAACCTCAGTCTCTCTCAATGCACACTTAGACAGAAATGACCTTTAAAAACTTGTGACCTGTGTAAAACGTGCTTTACTATTGCAGGACGCTAAAAAGTTATCTGTATCCCTCGGTGGTCGTGCTTGTGCATTGTTTCTTGTTCTGTTTTTTTTTTTTTCTTGGCCATGTTATATTGTGGGGCCTTTAAAGCTGTGACTTTGATAGGAACATTGCAAGTGGCAAAATCAACAAGTGCAGACTGAAGAGTCCGACCTGCACACTGTTTTGGCTGTCAGGATGGTCGAGTGGTCTAAGGCGCCAGACTCAAGAGAGCTTGATCTTCAGTGAAGCTGAGCCTTCTGGTCTCTTCATGGAGGCGTGGGTTCAAATCCCACTTCTGACATGTGTATTTTCTTCCCTTAAATCTTGCTCTGCTTGCAGAGCCAGCTCCTCACACCACTATCTTTGGAAGCTGCTGTGGCATGTGAGTAGAAATCCACCAACCCATCGGCTGGGCCCTCAATCAAAATTCTGTGTATTACTGGAAGGGGCGTCTCAGGCACACCTTCTGTTAGAGCTGCACTTTATGACAGTAACTACCATGCTGCTTTCTACTTAAGCAGTTGATTCTATCGTTTGAAGTGAGGCTCTCCTGCCACCTTTTGGGCAAAGAAGATACTGCCCCTGCAACAACACAGGCAGACAAGCTCAAACTAGGTTTCTTGGTTAGGTGGGCGGAGCATATTGGCAATGGTGCCTCCTCGTGACTTGCAATTTACATGAAGAAGACAGAGAGGCAGCTGGGAGTAGGCAGTACCCATGAACCCCTGAACACTGTCATGCGACTAGCACACAATTCTGAAATGAGGCGGGGGAAAGGAGGTGATTTCCCCATCAAGGGCCATTCCGGGAAATCAGCCACCCTGCGTCTCCCAGGTGAGTGTTTCAGGCCTATGAGCCACTAATATAAATCTCGCCTGATCGAGCAAGTGTGCTTGAATCCAAGAGGCATGCTCCTCTGGCTCAAGAGCTAGCAGGCCCTTCAGTGCTTCTGGTTGGGAAGTCTAAGGTGCAAGGGTCCATGACTTGCAGCGGGTTACAACTAACAGAAAGGGTCTGTTTTTCACATCAGTGCCCTAGTTCAGCTCACTGGCACAGGGCATTTTGACTACCTCTTGCCTTGCTAGAGACAAACAAAAAATCCTTGACAGAAAACATCAATTGCTATGGCACGCTTAGAGAGAGAGAGCCTCCAAATGGCCCTGCTTTTCTGAAAGACGCTTCAGAAGATGTTTCAAATGACTATGCAGCGGCAGTCTAGTTGGTAAAAGGGTATGATTCTCGCTTCGGGTGTGAGAGGACCTCGGTTCAAATCCCAGACAAACCCCTACCTTTATAGGTTCAGTCTGTGTTTTAAACAGGAGTATTTCTGCTTTTCACTCTTGTAAGATGTCATGTTGCAATGCAATACATGCTTTATACTGGCGTCGAGACGGTTCAGCATCATGAAGGTATGCGAGATTTCTTTGCAACTGCTTTTCTGTGCTGGAGCAGCAGTGCTCGTAGGAACATTAAATGCACAGTGCTTCTCCATGGTAATTTCGGGTCCAGTTCTGAAATCACCTCTTGGAATGAAAGTGATCCCAGTTCCTTTCTTCCAAGGGAAGAGATCGTGTTCCGGAAGGCTCAGCTTTGAGCGTCATGAACATTGGCCCTCATCCTTGCATCCCAGTCCAATGCATAGCCACATAAAGCAAGCAGGTGTGTCTGTTTCCATAGTGTGGTGGTTCCAGTACAATGCATAGCCACATGAAGGAAGCCGGCAAGTGTGTCTGTTTGTGTAGTGTAGTGGTTATCATGCGCACCTCACATGCGAAAGGTCCCTGGTTCGAGTCGCTGGGCTTTTTCACAGTATTTGCATTTCCTGCCTCACCTGACAGGCAAGCTGAGATAAAAGAGACTGTGTCTATCCCTCACCATCGTGAGGTACTACGCTCGTGGGGCATCTGTCACAGCTCACCAAGAGGAGTTGCGCCAGCTTACGGCAGTCAGTTGCTCACTGTTTGACCTTTGCAATGAAGCCTGAGCCTACAGCATTCAAGCCAGCCAAGGAAGGAAGGTACGAGAGCGAAAATAGCTTTCCTGCCCTCACCAAGAACACACACCTTGAGCAAATAAAGTGCCAGACTTACAAGGCCCTATCGCCACCGGAGCATCACTTTTAGTGACGCCCCGGTGGCACTATGCACTGCGCGGTATTTACAAGATGGCGTTCAGCCACTTTTTGTGGCTTAACACCACCTTGTAAATACGGCCCCTTAGCACGCAGCGCGTTCCCTGGAAGGGGCGTGCAATGGGTGTTGTTGGGAGTGTGCCACAGCAACACCATAGCATTTTGATGCTGCTCCAGATTTAGGAGTTGGCGTAAATCTGCGTCAGCGCCAAAATCCAACGCCATCCCAGGGGTGTCGTTAGAGTGGCGCACTGAGAAGAAATGTTTTCATTTCTCCTTGTTTTTGCTCTTTCTATGTGTGATGCATTCTGCAGCACACATAGAAGTAAGAGCAAATCACCATTGAAGATTTTGTTTTTGGGCAGGAAGGTGTCCCTTCCTGCACAAAAACATTTTCCCCCTCAACGCAGTCATCCTTGTACCATGGTGCAAGAACGGCTGCATTGGCGCTCAGCAGCTAATTTAGAGCTGGCGCAGGGGGAAGCACAGGGGTGCGCTGTATTCTACTAAATATGGCGCTTCCCTGCATTTTGAAAATGGCGGCGCGTGGGGCTTGCAAATTTGGAACAGCGTCGCGCTTAGTCATTTTCTTGTAAATCTGGGCCAAAATGTCTAAAGGATAGAGGCTTTTTATGTCATGTTCGATGAAGACCATGCAAATGACTCTAGTCGTACTGCAGAAGAGAGCACCATGTGCAGTTTCTTGCTTTGGGAAGAAGTCTCCCACTCTCTGTCACCAAACCTCCGAGCAGGGTCGGAGCCGTTGCATTTCTGTGCCCAGGCTCGTTGGTCTAGGGGTATGATTCTCGCTTAGGGTGTGAGAGGTCCCGGGTTCAAATCCCAGACGAGCCCATTTTAGCGGAAAACAATCAAATCCTGCTCAAAATACACAACCCCTCAACATTTCTCATTCCACTCGAAGCATTGTTGCGCAAAACATATTTTTTGCCTCAGGCGAAAAATGGATTACAATGCCTTGGCTTCCTTCCTGCTTGCTCTCAGTGCGCCCTGTGTGATGATTTCACAGGCTCTCCTTCCTGGCATTTAGGCATCAGATATTTGTCTGTCTCTGCCCGCAGCTGTGGGATTTTTCAGGACGTATGAGTGTATGCATGCTGGCTGACACCGCTGCAATTTTCACACTTACCCCTCGCATTCCGAGCAACTGCTGATAAAGTATAGAGGAAATCGTGCAAACATATGAGGGGAACTGTGCTCCTTCAGTCAAACCAGCAAGCTTGTTTCTGTAGTGTAGTGGTTATCACGTTCGCCTCACACGCGAACGGTCCCCGGTTCGAGACTGGGCAGAAACACTTGGAAGCAGCAGCTTTTGTGTTTGCTCCCTAAAACCTCAGTCTCTCTCAATGCACACTTAGACAGAAATGACCTTTAAAAACTTGTGACCTGTGTAAAACGTGCTTTACTATTGCAGGACGCTAAAAAGTTATCTGTATCCCTCGGTGGTCGTGCTTGTGCATTGTTTCTTGTTCTGTTTTTTTTTTTTTCTTGGCCATGTTATATTGTGGGGCCTTTAAAGCTGTGACTTTGATAGGAACATTGCAAGTGGCAAAATCAACAAGTGCAGACTGAAGAGTCCGACCTGCACACTGTTTTGGCTGTCAGGATGGTCGAGTGGTCTAAGGCGCCAGACTCAAGAGAGCTTGATCTTCAGTGAAGCTGAGCCTTCTGGTCTCTTCATGGAGGCGTGGGTTCAAATCCCACTTCTGACATGTGTATTTTCTTCCCTTAAATCTTGCTCTGCTTGCAGAGCCAGCTCCTCACACCACTATCTTTGGAAGCTGCTGTGGCATGTGAGTAGAAATCCACCAACCCATCGGCTGGGCCCTCAATCAAAATTCTGTGTATTACTGGAAGGGGCGTCTCAGGCACACCTTCTGTTAGAGCTGCACTTTATGACAGTAACTACCATGCTGCTTTCTACTTAAGCAGTTGATTCTATCGTTTGAAGTGAGGCTCTCCTGCCACCTTTTGGGCAAAGAAGATACTGCCCCTGCAACAACACAGGCAGACAAGCTCAAACTAGGTTTCTTGGTTAGGTGGGCGGAGCATATTGGCAATGGTGCCTCCTCGTGACTTGCAATTTACATGAAGAAGACAGAGAGGCAGCTGGGAGTAGGCAGTACCCATGAACCCCTGAACACTGTCATGCGACTAGCACACAATTCTGAAATGAGGCGGGGGAAAGGAGGTGATTTCCCCATCAAGGGCCATTCCGGGAAATCAGCCACCCTGCGTCTCCCAGGTGAGTGTTTCAGGCCTATGAGCCACTAATATAAATCTCGCCTGATCGAGCAAGTGTGCTTGAATCCAAGAGGCATGCTCCTCTGGCTCAAGAGCTAGCAGGCCCTTCAGTGCTTCTGGTTGGGAAGTCTAAGGTGCAAGGGTCCATGACTTGCAGCGGGTTACAACTAACAGAAAGGGTCTGTTTTTCACATCAGTGCCCTAGTTCAGCTCACTGGCACAGGGCATTTTGACTACCTCTTGCCTTGCTAGAGACAAACAAAAAATCCTTGACAGAAAACATCAATTGCTATGGCACGCTTAGAGAGAGAGAGCCTCCAAATGGCCCTGCTTTTCTGAAAGACGCTTCAGAAGATGTTTCAAATGACTATGCAGCGGCAGTCTAGTTGGTAAAAGGGTATGATTCTCGCTTCGGGTGTGAGAGGACCTCGGTTCAAATCCCAGACAAACCCCTACCTTTATAGGTTCAGTCTGTGTTTTAAACAGGAGTATTTCTGCTTTTCACTCTTGTAAGATGTCATGTTGCAATGCAATACATGCTTTATACTGGCGTCGAGACGGTTCAGCATCATGAAGGTATGCGAGATTTCTTTGCAACTGCTTTTCTGTGCTGGAGCAGCAGTGCTCGTAGGAACATTAAATGCACAGTGCTTCTCCATGGTAATTTCGGGTCCAGTTCTGAAATCACCTCTTGGAATGAAAGTGATCCCAGTTCCTTTCTTCCAAGGGAAGAGATCGTGTTCCGGAAGGCTCAGCTTTGAGCGTCATGAACATTGGCCCTCATCCTTGCATCCCAGTCCAATGCATAGCCACATAAAGCAAGCAGGTGTGTCTGTTTCCATAGTGAGGTGGTTCCAGTACAATGCATAGCCACATGAAGCAAGCCGGCAAGTGTGTCTGTTTGTGTAGTGTAGTGGTTAACATGCGCACCTCACATGCGAAAGGTCCCTGGTTCGAGTCGCTGGGCTTTTTCACAGTATTTGCATTTCCTGCCTCTCCTGACTGGCAAGCTGAGATAAAAGAGACTGTGTCTATCCCTCACCATCGTGAGGTACTACGCTCCTGGGGCATCTGTCACAGCTCACCAAGAGGAGGTGCGCCAGCTTACGGCAGTCAGTTGCTCACTGTTTGACCTTTGCAATGAAGCCTGAGCCTACAGCATTCAAGCCAGCCAAGGAAGGAAGGTACGAGAGCGAAAATAGCTTTCCTGCCCTCACCAAGAACACACACCTTGAGCAAATAAAGTGCCAGACTTACAAGGCCCTATCGCCACCGGAGCATCACTTTTAGTGACGCCCCGGTGGCACTATGCACTGCGCGGTATTTACAAGATGGCGTTCAGCCACTTTTTGTGGCTTAACACCACCTTGTAAATACGGCCCCTTAGCACGCAGCGCGTTCCCTGGAAGGGGCGTGCAATGGGTGTTGTTGGGAGTGTGCCACAGCAACACCATAGCATTTTGATGCTGCTCCAGATTTAGGAGTTGGCGTAAATCTGCGTCAGCGCCAAAATCCAACGCCATCCCAGGGGTGTCGTTAGAGTGGCGCACTGAGGAGAAATGTTTTCATTTCTCCTTGTTTTTGCTCTTTCTATGTGTGATGCATTCTGCAGCACACATAGAAGTAAGAGCAAATCACCATTGAAGATTTTTTTTTTGGGCAGGAAGGTGTCCCTTCCTGCACAAAAACAATTTCCCCCTCAACGCAGTCATCCTTGTACCATGGTGCAAGAACGGCTGCGTTGGCGCTCAGCAGCTAATTTAGAGCTGGCGCAGGGGGAAGCACAGGGGTGCGCTGTATTCTACTAAATACGGCGCTTTCCTGCATTTTGAAAATGACGGCGCGTGGGGCTTGCAAATTTGGCACAGCGTCGCGCTTAGTCATTTTCTTGTAAATCTGGGCCAAAATGTCTAAAGAATAGAGGCTTTTTATGTCATGTTCGATGAAGACCATGCAAATGACTCTAGTCGTACTGCAGAAGAGAGCACCATGTGCAGTTTCTTGCTTTGGGATGTAGTCTCCCACTCTCTGTCACCAACCCTCCGAGCAGGGTCGGAGCCGTTGCATTTCTGTGCCCAGGCTCGTTGGTCTAGGGGTATGATTCTCGCTTAGGGTGCGAGAGGTCCCGGGTTCAAATCCCGGACGAGCCCATTTTAGCGGAAAACAATCAAATCCTGCTCAAAATACACAACCCCTCAACATTTCTCATTCCACTCGAAGCATTGTTGCGCAAAACATATTTTTTGCCTCAGGCGAAAAATGGATTACAATACCTTGGCTTCCTTCCTGCTTGCTCTCAGTGCGCCCTGTGTGATGATTTCTCAGGCTCTCCTTCCTGGCATTTAGGCATCAGATATTTGTCTGTCTCTGCCCGCAGCTGTGGGATTTTTCAGGACGTCTGAGTGTATGCATGCTGGCCGACACCGCTGCAATTTTCACACTTACCCCTCGCATTCCGAGCAACTGCTGATAAAGTATAGAGGAAATCGTGCAAACATATGAGGGGAACTGTGCTCCTTCAGTCAAATCAGCAAGCTTGTTTCTGTAGTGTAGTGGTTATCACATTCGCCTCACACGCGAAAAGTCCCCGGTTTGAGACCGGGCAGAAACACTTGGCAGTAGCAGCTTTTGTGTTTGCTCCCTAAAACCTCAGTCTCTCTCAATGCACACTTAGACAGAAATGACCTTTAAAAACTTGTGACCTGTGTAAAACGTGCTTTACTATTGCAGGACGCTAAAAAGTTGTCTGCATCCCTCGGTGGTCGTGCATGTGCATTGTTTCTTGTTCTGTTTTTTTTTTTTTTTCTTGGCCATGTTATATTGTGGGGCCTTTAAAGCTGTGACTTTGATAGGAACATTGCAAGCGGCAAAATCAACAAGTGCAGACTGAAGAGTCCGACCTGCACACTGTTTTGGCTGTCAGGATGGCCGAGTGGTCTAAGGCGCCAGACTCAAGAGAGCTTGATCTTCAGTGAAGCTGAGCCTTCTGGTCTCTTCATGGAGGCGTGGGTTCAAATCCCACTTCTGACAGGTGTATTTTCTTCCCTTAAATCTTGCTCTGCTTGCAGAGCCAGCTCCTCACACCACTATCTTTGGAAGCTGCTGTGGCATGTGAGTAGAAATCCACCAACCCATCGGCTGGGCCCTCAATCAAAATTCTGTGTATTACAGGAAGGGGCGTCTCAGGCACACCTTCTGTTAGAGCTGCACTTTATGACAGTAACTACCATGCTGCTTTCCACTTAAGCAGTTGATTCTATCGTTTGAAGTGAGGCTCTCCTGCCACCTTTTGGGCAAAGAAGACACTGCCCCTGCAACAACACAGGCAGACAAGCTCAAACTAGGTTTCTTGGTTAGGTGGGCGGAGCATATTGGCAATGGTGCCTCCTCGTGACTTGCAATTTACATGAAGAAGACAGAGAGGCAGCTGGGAGTAGGCAGTACCCATGAACCCCTGAACACTGTCTTGCGACTAGCACACAATTCTGAAATGAGGCGGGGGAAAGGAGGTGATTTCCCCATCAAGGGCCATTCCGGGAAATCAGCCACCCTGCGTCTCCCAGGTGAGTGTTTCAGGCCTATGAGCCACTAATATAAATCTCGCCTGATCGAGCGCTGATCGAGCAAGTGTGTTTGAATCCAAGAGGCATGCTCCTCTGGCTCAAGAGCTAGTAGGCCCTTCAGTGCTTCTGGTTGGGAAGTCTAAGGTGCAAGGGTCCATGACTTGCAGCGGGTTACAACTACCAGAAAGGGTCTGCTTTTCACATCAGTGCCCTAGTTCAGCTCACTGGCACAGGGCATTTTGACTACCTCTTGCCTTGCTAGAGACAAACAAAAAATCCTTGACAGAAAACATCAATTGCTATGGCACGCTTAGAGAGAGAGAGCCTCCAAATGGCCCTGCTTTTCTGAAAGACGCTTCAGAAGATGTTTCAAATGACTATGCAGCGGCAGTCTAGTTGGTATAGGGGTATGATTCTCGCTTCGGGTGTGAGAGGACCTCGGTTCAAATCCCAGACAAACCCCTACCTTTATAGGTTCAGTCTGTGTTTTAAACAGGAGTATTTCTGCTTTTCACTCTTGTAAGATGTCATGTTGCAATGCAATACATGCTTTATACTGGCGTCGAGACGGTTCAGCATCATGAAGGTATGCGAGATTTCTTTGCAACTGCTTTTCTGTGCTGGAGCAGCAGTGCTCGTAGGAACATTAAATGCACAGTGCTTCTCCATGGTAATTTCGGGTCCAGTTCTGAAATCACCTCTTGGAATGAAAGTGATCCCAGTTCCTTTCTTCCAAGGGAAGAGATCGTGTTCCGGAAGGCTCAGCTTTGAGCGTCATGAACATTGGCCCTCATCCTTGCATCCCAGTCCAATGCATAGCCACATAAAGCAAGCAGGTGTGTCTGTGTCCATAGTGTGGTGGTTCCAGTACAATGCATAGCCACATGAAGCAAGCCGGCAAGTGTGTCTGTTTGTGTAGTGTAGTGGTTATCATGCGCACCTCACATGCGAAAGGTCCCTGGTTCGAGTTGCTGGGCTTTTTCACAGTATTTGCATTTCCTGCCTCACCTGACAGGCAAGCTGAGATAAAAGAGACTGTGTCTATCCCTCACCATCGTGAGGTACTACGCTCCTGGGGCATCTGTCACAGCTCACCAAGAGGAGTTGCGCCAGCTTACGGCAGTCAGTTGCTCACTGTTTGACCTTTGCAATGAAGCCTGAGCCTACAGCATTCAAGCCAGCCAAGGAAGGAAGGTACGAGAGCGAAAATAGCTTTCCTGCCCTCACCAAGAACACACACCTTGAGCAAATAAAGTGCCAGACTTACAAGGCCCTATCGCCACCGGAGCATCACTTTTAGTGACGCTCCGGTGGCACTATGCACTGCGCGGTATTTACAAGATGGCGTTCAGCCACTTTTTGTGGCTTAACACCACCTTGTAAATACGGCCCCTTAGCACGCAGCGCGTTCCCTGGAAGGGGCGTGCAATGGGTGTTGTTGGGAGTGTGCCACAGCAACACCATAGCATTTTGATGCTGCTCCAGATTTAGGAGTTGGCGTAAATCTGCGTCAGCGCCAAAATCCAACGCCATCCCAGGGGTGTCGTTAGAGTGGCGCACTGAGAAGAAATGTTTTCATTTCTCCTTGTTTTTGCTCTTTCTATGTGTGATGCATTCTGCAGCACACATAGAAGTAAGAGCAAATCACCATTGAAGATTTTGTTTTTGGGCAGGAAGGTGTCCCTTCCTGCACAAAAACATTTTCCCCCTCAACGCAGTCATACTTGTACCATGGTGCAAGAACGGCTGCATTGGCGCTCAGCAGCTAATTTAGAGCTGGCGCAGGGGGAAGCACAGGGGTGCGCTGTATTCTACTAAATATGGCGCTTCCCTGCATTTTGAAAATGGCGGCGCGTGGGGCTTGCAAATTTGGAACAGCGTCGCGCTTAGTCATTTTCTTGTAAATCTGGGCCAAAATGTCTAAAGGATAGAGGCTTTTTATGTCATGTTCGATGAAGACCATGCAAATGACTCTAGTCGTACTGCAGAAGAGAGCACCATGTGCAGTTTCTTGCTTTGGGATGAAGTCTCCCACTCTCTGTCACCAAACCTCCGAGCAGGGTCGGAGCCGTTGCATTTCTGTGCCCAGGCTCGTTGGTCTAGGGGTATGATTCTCGCTTAGGGTGGGAGAGGTCCCGGGTTCAAATCCCAGACGAGCCCATTTTAGCGTAAAACAATCAAATCCTGCTCAAAATACACAACCCCTCAACATTTCTCATTCCACTCGAAGCATTGTTGCGCAAAACATATTTTTTGCCTCAGGCGAAAAATGGATTACAATGCCTTGGCTTCCTTCCTGCTTGCTCTCAGTGCGCCCTGTGTGATGATTTCACAGGCTCTCCTTCCTGGCATTTAGGCATCAGATATTTGTCTGTCTCTGCCCGCAGCTGTGGGATTTTTCAGGACGTCTGAGTGTATGCATGCTGGCTGACACCGCTGCAATTTTCACACTTACCCCTCGCATTCCGAGCAACTGCTGATAAAGTATAGAGGAAATCGTGCAAACATATGAGGGGAACTGTGCTCCTTCAGTCAAATCAGCAAGCTTGTTTCTGTAGTGTAGTGGTTATCACGTTCGCCTCACACGTGAAAAGTCCCTGGTTTGAGACCGGGCAGAAACACTTGGCAGCAGCAGCTTTTGTGTTTGCTCCCTAAAACCTCAGTCTCTCTCAATGCACACTTAGACAGAAATGACCTTTAAAAACTTGTGACCTGTGTAAAACGTGCTTTACTATTGCAGGACGCTAAAAAGTTATCCGTATCCCTCGGTGGTCGTGCATGTGCATTGTTTCTTGTTCTGTTTTTTTTTTTTTCTTGGCCATGTTATATTGTGGGGCCTTTAAAGCTGTGACTTTGATAGGAACATTGCAAGTGGCAAAATCAACAAGTGCAGACTGAAGAGTCCGACCTGCACACTGTTTTGGCTGTCAGGATGGTCGAGTGGTCTAAGGCGCCAGACTCAAGAGAGCTTGATCTTCAGTGAAGCTGAGCCTTCTGGTCTCTTCATGGAGGCGTGGGTTCAAATCCCACTTCTGACATGTGTATTTTCTTCCCTTAAATCTTGCTCTGCTTGCAGAGCCAGCTCCTCACACCACTATCTTTGGAAGTTGCTGTGGCATGTGAGTAGAAATCCACCAACCCATCGGCTGGGCCCTCAATCAAAATTCTGTGTATTACTGGAAGGGGCGTCTCAGGCACACCTTCTGTTAGAGCTGCACTTTATGACAGTAACTACCATGCTGCTTTCTACTTAAGCAGTTGATTCTATCGTTTGAAGTGAGGCTCTCCTGCCACCTTTTGGGCAAAGAAGATACTGCCCCTGCAACAACACAGGCAGACAAGCTCAAACTAGGTTTCTTGGTTAGGTGGGCGGAGCATATTGGCAATGGTGCCTCCTCGTGACTTGCAATTTACATGAAGAAGACAGAGAGGCAGCTGGGAGTAGGCAGTACCCATGAACCCCTGAACACTGTCATGCGACTAGCACACAATTCTGAAATGAGGCGGGGGAAAGGAGGTGATTTCCCCATCAAGTGCCATTCCGGGAAATCAGCCACCCTGCGTCTCCCAGGTGAGTGTTTCAGGCCTATGAGCCACTAATATAAATCTCGCCTGATCGAGCGCTGATCGAGCAAGTGTGCTTGAATCCAAGAGGCATGCTCCTCTGGCTCAAGAGCTAGCAGGCCCTTCAGTGCTTCTGGTTGGGAAGTCTAAGGTGCAAGGGTCCATGACTTGCAGCGGGTTACAACTAACAGAAAGGGTCTGCTTTTCACATCAGTGCCCTAGTTCAGCTCACTGGCACAGGGCATTTTGACTACCTCTTGCCTTGCTAGAGACAAACAAAAAATCCTTGACAGAAAACATCAATTGCTATGGCACGCTTAGAGAGAGAGAGCCTCCAAATGGCCCTGCTTTTCTGAAAGACGCTTCAGAAGATGTTTCAAATGACTATGCAGCGGCAGTCTAGTTGGTATAGGGGTATGATTCTCGCTTCGGGTGTGAGAGGACCTCGGTTCAAATCCCAGACAAACCCCTACCTTTATAGGTTCAGTCTGTGTTTTAAACAGGAGTATTTCTGCTTTTCACTCTTGTAAGATGTCATGTTGCAATGCAATACATGCTTTATACTGGCGTCGAGACGGTTCAGCATCATGAAGGTATGCGAGATTTCTTTGCAACTGCTTTTCTGTGCTGGAGCAGCAGTGCTCGTAGGAACATTAAATGCACAGTGCTTCTCCATGGTAATTTCGGGTCCAGTTCTGAAATCACCTCTTGGAATGAAAGTGATCCCAGTTCCTTTCTTCCAAGGGAAGAGATCGTGTTCCGGAAGGCTCAGCTTTGAGCGTCATGAACATTGGCCCTCATCCTTGCATCCCAGTCCAATGCATAGCCACATAAAGCAAGCAGGTGTGTCTGTTTCCATAGTGAGGTGGTTCCAGTACAATGCATAGCCACATGAAGCAAGCCGGCAAGTGTGTCTGTTTGTGTAGTGTAGTGGTTATCATGCGCACCTCACATGCGAAAGGTCCCTGGTTCGAGTCGCTGGGCTTTTTCACAGTATTTGCATTTCCTGCCTCACCTGACAGGCAAGCTGAGATAAAAGAGACTGTGTCTATCCCTCACCATCGTGAGGTACTACGCTCCTGGGGCATCTGTCACAGCTCACCAAGAGGAGGTGCGCCAGCTTACGGCAGTCAGTTGCTCACTGTTTGACCTTTGCAATGAAGCCTGAGCCTACAGCATTCAAGCCAGCCAAGGAAGGAAGGTACAAGAGCGAAAATAGCTTTCCTGCCCTCACCAAGAACACACACCTTGAGCAAATAAAGTGCCAGACTTACAAGGCCCTATCGCCACCGGAGCATCACTTTTAGTGACGCCCCGGTGGCACTATGCACTGCGCGGTATTTACAAGATGGCGTTCAGCCACTTTTTGTGGCTTAACACCACCTTGTAAATACGGCCCCTTAGCACGCAGCGCGTTCCCTGGAAGGGGCGTGCAATGGGTGTTGTTGGGAGTGTGCCACAGCAACACCATAGCATTTTGATGCTGCTCCAGATTTAGGAGTTGGCGTAAATCTGCGTCAGCGCCAAAATCCAACGCCATCCCAGGGGTGTCGTTAGAGTGGCGCACTGAGGAGAAATGTTTTCATTTCTCCTTGTTTTTGCTCTTTCTATGTGTGATGCATTCTGCAGCACACATAGAAGTAAGAGCAAATCACCATTGAAGATTTTTTTTTTGGGCAGGAAGGTGTCCCTTCCTGCACAAAAACAATTTCCCCCTCAACGCAGTCATCCTTGTACCATGGTGCAAGAACGGCTGCGTTGGCGCTCAGCAGCTAATTTAGAGCTGGCGAAGGGGGAAGCACAGGGGTGCGCTGTATTCTACTAAATACGGCGCTTTCCTGCATTTTGAAAATGACGGCGCGTGGGGCTTGCAAATTTGGCACAGCGTCGCGCTTAGTCATTTTCTTGTAAATCTGGGCCAAAATGTCTAAAGAATAGAGGCTTTTTATGTCATGTTCGATGAAGACCATGCAAATGACTCTAGTCGTACTGCAGAAGAGAGCACCATGTGCAGTTTCTTGCTTTGGGATGTAGTCTCCCACTCTCTGTCACCAACCCTCCGAGCAGGGTCGGAGCCGTTGCATTTCTGTGCCCAGGCTCGTTGGTCTAGGGGTATGATTCTCGCTTAGGGTGCGAGAGGTCCCGGGTTCAAATCCCGGACGAGCCCATTTTAGCGGAAAACAATCAAATCCTGCTCAAAATACACAACCCCTCAACATTTCTCATTCCACTCGAAGCATTGTTGCGCAAAACATATTTTTTGCCTCAGGCGAAAAATGGATTACAATACCTTGGCTTCCTTCCTGCTTGCTCTCAGTGCGCCCTGTGTGATGATTTCACAGGCTCTCCTTCCTGGCATTTAGGCATCAGATATTTGTCTGTCTCTGCCCGCAGCTGTGGGATTTTTCAGGACGTCTGAGTGTATGCATGCTGTCCGACACCGCTGCAATTTTCACACTTACCCCTCGCATTCCGAGCAACTGCTGATAAAGTATAGAGGAAATCGTGCAAACATATGAGGGGAACTGTGCTCCTTCAGTCAAATCAGCAAGCTTGTTTCTGTAGTGTAGTGGTTATCACATTCGCCTCACACGCGAAAAGTCCCCGGTTTGAGACCGGGCAGAAACACTTGGCAGCAGCAGCTTTTGTGTTTGCTCCCTAAAACCTCAGTCTCTCTCAATGCACACTTAGACAGAAATGACCTTTAAAAACTTGTGACCTGTGTAAAACGTGCTTTACTATTGCAGGACGCTAAAAAGTTATCTGCATCCCTCGGTGGTCGTGCATGTGCATTGTTTCTTGTTCTGTTTATTTTTTTTTTTCTTGGCCATGTTATATTGTGGGGCCTTTAAAGCTGTGACTTTGATAGGAACATTGCAAGCGGCAAAATCAACAAGTGCAGACTGAAGAGTCCGACCTGCACACTGCTTTGGCTGTCAGGATGGCCGAGTGGTCTAAGGCGCCAGACTCAAGAGAGCTTGATCTTCAGTGAAGCTGAGCCTTCTGGTCTCTTCATGGAGGCGTGGGTTCAAATCCCACTTCTGACAGGTGTATTTTCTTCCCTTAAATCTTGCTCTGCTTGCAGAGCCAGCTCCTCACACCACTATCTTTGGAAGCTGCTGTGGCATGTGAGTAGAAATCCACCAACCCATCGGCTGGGCCCTCAATCAAAATTCTGTGTAGCACTGGAAGGGGCGTCTCAGGCACACCTTCTGTTAGAGCTGCACTTTATGACAGTAACTACCATGCTGCTTTCTACTTAAGCAGTTGATTCTATCGTTTGAAGTGAGGCTCTCCTGCCACCTTTTGGGCAAAGAAGACACTGCCCCTGCAACAACACAGGCAGACAAGCTCAAACTAGGTTTCTTGGTTAGGTGGGCGGAGCATATTGGCAATGGTGCCTCCTCGTGACTTGCAATTTACATGAAGAAGACAGAGAGGCAGCTGGGAGTAGGCAGTACCCATGAACCCCTGAACACTGTCTTGCGACTAGCACACAATTCTGAAATGAGGCGGGGGAAAGGAGGTGATTTCCCCATCAAGGGCCATTCCGGGAAATCAGCCACCCTGCGTCTCCCAGGTGAGTGATTCAGGCCTATGAGCCACTAATATAAATCTCGCCTGATCGAGCAAGTGTGCTTGAATCCAAGAGGCATGCTCCTCTGGCTCAAGAGCTAGTAGGCCCTTCAGTGCTTCTGGTTGGGAAGTCTAAGGTGCAAGGGTCCATGACTTGCAGCGGGTTACAACTACCAGAAAGGGTCTGCTTTTCACATCAGTGCCCTAGTTCAGCTCACTGGCACAGGGCATTTTGACTACCTCTTGCCTTGCTAGAGACAAACAAAAAATCCTTGACAGAAAACATCAATTGCTATGGCACGCTTAGAGAGAGAGAGCCTCCAAATGGCCCTGCTTTTCTGAAAGACGCTTCAGAAGATGTTTCAAATGACTATGCAGCGGCAGTCTAGTTGGTATAGGGGTATGATTCTCGCTTCGGGTGTGAGAGGACCTCAGTTCAAATCCCAGACAAACCCCTACCTTTATAGGTTCAGTCTGTGTTTTAAACAGGAGTATTTCTGCTTTTCACTCTTGTAAGATGTCATGTTGCAATGCAATACATGCTTTATACTGGCGTCGAGACGGTTCAGCATCATGAAGGTATGCGAGATTTCTTTGCAACTGCTTTTCTGTGCTGGAGCAGCAGTGCTCGTAGGAACATTAAATGCACACTGCTTCTCCATGGTAATTTCGGGTCCAGTTCTGAAATCACCTCTTGGAATGAAAGTGATCCCAGTTCCTTTCTTCCAAGGGAAGAGATCGTGTTCCGGAAGGCTCAGCTTTGAGCGTCATGAACATTGGCCCTCATCCTTGCATCCCAGTCCAATGCATAGCCACATAAAGCAAGCAGGTGTGTCTGTGTCCATAGTGTGGTGGTTCCAGTACAATGCATAGCCACATGAAGCAAGCCGGCAAGTGTGTCTGTTTGTGTAGTGTAGTGGTTATCATGCGCACCTCACATGCGAAAGGTCCCTGGTTCGAGTTGCTGGGCTTTTTCACAGTATTTGCATTTCCTGCCTCACCTGACAGGCAAGCTGAGATAAAAGAGACTGTGTCTATCCCTCACCATCGTGAGGTACTACGCTCCTGGGGCATCTGTCACAGCTCACCAAGAGGAGTTGCGCCAGCTTACGGCAGTCAGTTGCTCACTGTTTGACCTTTGCAATGAAGCCTGAGCCTACAGCATTCAAGCCAGCCAAGGAAGGAAGGTACGAGAGCGAAAATAGCTTTCCTGCCCTCACCAAGAACACACACCTTGAGCAAATAAAGTGCCAGACTTACAAGGCCCTATCGCCACCGGAGCATCACTTTTAGTGACGCCCCGGTGGCACTATGCACTGCGCGGTATTTACAAGATGGCGTTCAGCCACTTTTTGTGGCTTAACACCACCTTGTAAATACGGCCCCTTAGCACGCAGCGCGTTCCCTGGAAGGGGCGTGCAATGGGTGTTGTTGGGAGTGTGCCACAGCAACACCATAGCATTTTGATGCTGCTCCAGATTTAGGAGTTGGCGTAAATCTGCGTCAGCGCCAAAATCCAACGCCATCCCAGGGGTGTCGTTAGAGTGGCGCACTGAGAAGAAATGTTTTCATTTCTCCTTGTTTTTGCTCTTTCTATGTGTGATGCATTCTGCAGCACACATAGAAGTAAGAGCAAATCACCATTGAAGATTTTGTTTTTGGGCAGGAAGGTGTCCCTTCCTGCACAAAAACATTTTCCCCCTCAACGCAGTCATCCTTGTACCATGGTGCAAGAACGGCTGCATTGGCGCTCAGCAGCTAATTTAGAGCTGGCGCAGGGGGAAGCACAGGGGTGCGCTGTATTCTACTAAATATGGCGCTTCCCTGCATTTTGAAAATGGCGGCGCGTGGGGCTTGCAAATTTGGAACAGCGTCGCGCTTAGTCATTTTCTTGTAAATCTGGGCCAAAATGTCTAAAGGATAGAGGCTTTTTATGTCATGTTCGATGAAGACCATGCAAATGACTCTAGTCGTACTGCAGAAGAGAGCACCATGTGCAGTTTCTTGCTTTGGGATGAAGTCTCCCACTCTCTGTCACCAAACCTCCGAGCAGGGTCGGAGCCGTTGCATTTCTGTGCCCAGGCTCGTTGGTCTAGGGGTATGATTCTCGCTTAGGGTGTGAGAGGTCCCGGGTTCAAATCCCAGACGAGCCCATTTTAGCGGAAAACAATCAAATCCTGCTCAAAATACACAACCCCTCAACATTTCTCATTCCACTCGAAGCATTGTTGCGCAAAACATATTTTTTGCCTCAGGCGAAAAATGGATTACAATGCCTTGGCTTCCTTCCTGCTTGCTCTCAGTGCGCCCTGTGTGATGATTTCACAGGCTCTCCTTCCTGGCATTTAGGCATCAGATATTTGTCTGTCTCTGCCCGCAGCTGTGGGATTTTTCAGGACGTCTGAGTGTATGCATGCTGGCTGACACCGCTGCAATTTTCACACTTACCCCTCGCATTCCGAGCAACTGCTGATAAAGTATAGAGGAAATCGTGCAAACATATGAGGGGAACTGTGCTCCTTCAGTCAAATCAGCAAGCTTGTTTCTGTAGTGTAGTGGTTATCACGTTCGCCTCACACGCGAAAAGTCCCCGGTTTGAGACCGGGCAGAAACACTTGGCAGCAGCAGCTTTTGTGTTTGCTCCCTAAAACCTCAGTCTCTCTCAATGCACACTTAGACAGAAATGACCTTTAAAAACTTGTGACCTGTGTAAAACGTGCTTTACTATTGCAGGACGCTAAAAAGTTATCTGTATCCCTCGGTGGTCGTGCATGTGCATTGTTTCTTGTTCTGTTTTTTTTTTTTTCTTGGCCATGTTATATTGTGGGGCCTTTAAAGCTGTGACTTTGATAGGAACATTGCAAGTGGCAAAATCAACAAGTGCAGACTGAAGAGTCCGACCTGCACACTGTTTTGGCTGTCAGGATGGTCGAGTGGTCTAAGGCGCCAGACTCAAGAGAGCTTGATCTTCAGTGAAGCTGAGCCTTCTGGTCTCTTCATGGAGGCGTGGGTTCAAATCCCACTTCTGACATGTGTATTTTCTTCCCTTAAATCTTGCTCTGCTTGCAGAGCCAGCTCCTCACACCACTATCTTTGGAAGTTGCTGTGGCATGTGAGTAGAAATCCACCAACCCATCGGCTGGGCCCTCAATCAAAATTCTGTGTATTACTGGAAGGGGCGTCTCAGGCACACCTTCTGTTAGAGCTGCACTTTATGACAGTAACTACCATGCTGCTTTCTACTTAAGCAGTTGATTCTATCGTTTGAAGTGAGGCTCTCCTGCCACCTTTTGGGCAAAGAAGATACTGCCCCTGCAACAACACAGGCAGACAAGCTCAAACTAGGTTTCTTGGTTAGGTGGGCGGAGCATATTGGCAATGGTGCCTCCTCGTGACTTGCAATTTACATGAAGAAGACAGAGAGGCAGCTGGGAGTAGGCAGTACCCATGAACCCCTGAACACTGTCATGCGACTAGCACACAATTCTGAAATGAGGCGGGGGAAAGGAGGTGATTTCCCCATCAAGGGCCATTCCGGGAAATCAGCCACCCTGCGTCTCCCAGGTGAGTGTTTCAGGCCTATGAGCCACTAATATAAATCTCGCCTGATCGAGCGCTGATCGAGCAAGTATGCTTGAATCCAAGAGGCATGCTCCTCTGGCTCAAGAGCTAGCAGGCCCTTCAGTGCTTCTGGTTGGGAAGTCTAAGGTGCAAGGGTCCATGACTTGCAGCGGGTTACAACTAACAGAAAGGGTCTGCTTTTCACATCAGTGCCCTAGTTCAGCTCACTGGCACAGGGCATTTTGACTACCTCTTGCCTTGCTAGAGACAAACAAAAAATCCTTGACAGAAAACATCAATTGCTATGGCACGCTTAGAGAGAGAGAGCCTCCAAATGGCCCTGCTTTTCTGAAAGACGCTTCAGAAGATGTTTCAAATGACTATGCAGCGGCAGTCTAGTTGGTATAGGGGTATGATTCTCGCTTCGGGTGTGAGAGGACCTCGGTTCAAATCCCAGACAAACCCCTACCTTTATAGGTTCAGTCTGTGTTTTAAACAGGAGTATTTCTGCTTTTCACTCTTGTAAGATGTCATGTTGCAATGCAATACATGCTTTATACTGGCGTCGAGACGGTTCAGCATCATGAAGGTATGCGAGATTTCTTTGCAACTGCTTTTCTGTGCTGGAGCAGCAGTGCTCGTAGGAACATTAAATGCACAGTGCTTCTCCATGGTAATTTCGGGTCCAGTTCTGAAATCACCTCTTGGAATGAAAGTGATCCCAGTTCCTTTCTTCCAAGGGAAGAGATCGTGTTCCGGAAGGCTCAGCTTTGAGCGTCATGAACATTGGCCCTCATCCTTGCATCCCAGTCCAATGCATAGCCACATAAAGCAAGCAGGTGTGTCTGTTTCCATAGTGAGGTGGTTCCAGTACAATGCATAGCCACATGAAGCAAGCCGGCAAGTGTGTCTGTTTGTGTAGTGTAGTGGTTATCATGCGCACCTCACATGCGAAAGGTCCCTGGTTCGAGTCGCTGGGCTTTTTCACAGTATTTGCATTTCCTGCCTCACCTGACAGGCAAGCTGAGATAAAAGAGACTGTGTCTATCCCTCACCATCGTGAGGTACTACGCTCCTGGGGCATCTGTCACAGCTCACCAAGAGGAGGTGCGCCAGCTTACGGCAGTCAGTTGCTCACTGTTTGACCTTTGCAATGAAGCCTGAGCCTACAGCATTCAAGCCAGCCAAGGAAGGAAGGTACAAGAGCGAAAATAGCTTTCCTGCCCTCACCAAGAACACACACCTTGAGCAAATAAAGTGCCAGACTTACAAGGCCCTATCGCCACCGGAGCATCACTTTTAGTGACGCCCCGGTGGCACTATGCACTGCGCGGTATTTACAAGATGGCGTTCAGCCACTTTTTGTGGCTTAACACCACCTTGTAAATACGGCCCCTTAGCACGCAGCGCGTTCCCTGGAAGGGGCGTGCAATGGGTGTTGTTGGGAGTGTGCCACAGCAACACCATAGCATTTTGATGCTGCTCCAGATTTAGGAGTTGGCGTAAATCTGCGTCAGCGCCAAAATCCAACGCCATCCCAGGGGTGTCGTTAGAGTGGCGCACTGAGGAGAAATGTTTTCATTTCTCCTTGTTTTTGCTCTTTCTATGTGTGATGCATTCTGCAGCACACATAGAAGTAAGAGCAAATCACCATTGAAGATTTTTTTTTTGGGCAGGAAGGTGTCCCTTCCTGCACAAAAACAATTTCCCCCTCAACGCAGTCATCCTTGTACCATGGTGCAAGAACGGCTGCGTTGGCGCTCAGCAGCTAATTTAGAGCTGGCGAAGGGGGAAGCACAGGGGTGCGCTGTATTCTACTAAATACGGCGCTTTCCTGCATTTTGAAAATGACGGCGCGTGGGGCTTGCAAATTTGGCACAGCGTCGCGCTTAGTCATTTTCTTGTAAATCTGGGCCAAAATGTCTAAAGAATAGAGGCTTTTTATGTCATGTTCGATGAAGACCATGCAAATGACTCTAGTCGTACTGCAGAAGAGAGCACCATGTGCAGTTTCTTGCTTTGGGATGTAGTCTCCCACTCTCTGTCACCAACCCTCCGAGCAGGGTCGGAGCCGTTGCATTTCTGTGCCCAGGCTCGTTGGTCTAGGGGTATGATTCTCGCTTAGGGTGCGAGAGGTCCCGGGTTCAAATCCCGGACGAGCCCATTTTAGCGGAAAACAATCAAATCCTGCTCAAAATACACAACCTCTCAACATTTCTCATTCCACTCGAAGCATTGTTGCGCAAAACATATTTTTTGCCTCAGGCGAAAAATGGATTACAATACCTTGGCTTCCTTCCTGCTTGCTCTCAGTGCGCCCTGTGTGATGATTTCACAGGCTCTCCTTCCTGGCATTTAGGCATCAGATATTTGTCTGTCTCTGCCCGCAGCTGTGGGATTTTTCAGGACGTCTGAGTGTATGCATGCTGTCCGACACCGCTGCAATTTTCACACTTACCCCTCGCATTCCGAGCAACTGCTGATAAAGTATAGAGGAAATCGTGCAAACATATGAGGGGAACTGTGCTCCTTCAGTCAAATCAGCAAGCTTGTTTCTGTAGTGTAGTGGTTATCACATTCGCCTCACACGCGAAAAGTCCCCGGTTTGAGACCGGGCAGAAACACTTGGCAGCAGCAGCTTTTGTGTTTGCTCCCTAAAACCTCAGTCTCTCTCAATGCACACTTAGACAGAAATGACCTTTAAAAACTTGTGACCTGTGTAAAACGTGCTTTACTATTGCAGGACGCTAAAAAGTTATCTGCATCCCTCGGTGGTCGTGCATGTGCATTGTTTCTTGTTCTGTTTATTTTTTTTTTTCTTGGCCATGTTATATTGTGGGGCCTTTAAAGCTGTGACTTTGATAGGAACATTGCAAGCGGCAAAATCAACAAGTGCAGACTGAAGAGTCCGACCTGCACACTGCTTTGGCTGTCAGGATGGCCGAGTGGTCTAAGGCGCCAGACTCAAGAGAGCTTGATCTTCAGTGAAGCTGAGCCTTCTGGTCTCTTCATGGAGGCGTGGGTTCAAATCCCACTTCTGACAGGTGTATTTTCTTCCCTTAAATCTTGCTCTGCTTGCAGAGCCAGCTCCTCACACCACTATCTTTGGAAGCTGCTGTGGCATGTGAGTAGAAATCCACCAACCCATCGGCTGGGCCCTCAATCAAAATTCTGTGTAGCACTGGAAGGGGCGTCTCAGGCACACCTTCTGTTAGAGCTGCACTTTATGACAGTAACTACCATGCTGCTTTCTACTTAAGCAGTTGATTCTATCGTTTGAAGTGAGGCTCTCCTGCCACCTTTTGGGCAAAGAAGACACTGCCCCTGCAACAACACAGGCAGACAAGCTCAAACTAGGTTTCTTGGTTAGGTGGGCGGAGCATATTGGCAATGGTGCCTCCTCGTGACTTGCAATTTACAGGAAGAAGACAGAGAGGCAGCTGGGAGTAGGCAGTACCCATGAACCCCTGAACACTGTCTTGCGACTAGCACACAATTCTGAAATGAGGCGGGGGAAAGGAGGTGATTTCCCCATCAAGGGCCATTCCGGGAAATCAGCCACCCTGCGTCTCCCAGGTGAGTGATTCAGGCCTATGAGCCACTAATATAAATCTCGCCTGATCGAGCAAGTGTGCTTGAATCCAAGAGGCATGCTCCTCTGGCTCAAGAGCTAGTAGGCCCTTCAGTGCTTCTGGTTGGGAAGTCTAAGGTGCAAGGGTCCATGACTTGCAGCGGGTTACAACTACCAGAAAGGGTCTGCTTTTCACATCAGTGCCCTAGTTCAGCTCACTGGCACAGGGCATTTTGACTACCTCTTGCCTTGCTAGAGACAAACAAAAAATCCTTGACAGAAAACATCAATTGCTATGGCACGCTTAGAGAGAGAGAGCCTCCAAATGGCCCTGCTTTTCTGAAAGACGCTTCAGAAGATGTTTCAAATGACTATGCAGCGGCAGTCTAGTTGGTATAGGGGTATGATTCTCGCTTCGGGTGTGAGAGGACCTCAGTTCAAATCCCAGACAAACCCCTACCTTTATAGGTTCAGTCTGTGTTTTAAACAGGAGTATTTCTGCTTTTCACTCTTGTAAGATGTCATGTTGCAATGCAATACATGCTTTATACTGGCGTCGAGACGGTTCAGCATCATGAAGGTATGCGAGATTTCTTTGCAACTGCTTTTCTGTGCTGGAGCAGCAGTGCTCGTAGGAACATTAAATGCACACTGCTTCTCCATGGTAATTTCGGGTCCAGTTCTGAAATCACCTCTTGGAATGAAAGTGATCCCAGTTCCTTTCTTCCAAGGGAAGAGATCGTGTTCCGGAAGGCTCAGCTTTGAGCGTCATGAACATTGGCCCTCATCCTTGCATCCCAGTCCAATGCATAGCCACATAAAGCAAGCAGGTGTGTCTGTGTCCATAGTGTGGTGGTTCCAGTACAATGCATAGCCACATGAAGCAAGCCGGCAAGTGTGTCTGTTTGTGTAGTGTAGTGGTTATCATGCGCACCTCACATGCGAAAGGTCCCTGGTTCGAGTTGCTGGGCTTTTTCACAGTATTTGCATTTCCTGCCTCACCTGACAGGCAAGCTGAGATAAAAGAGACTGTGTCTATCCCTCACCATCGTGAGGTACTACGCTCCTGGGGCATCTGTCACAGCTCACCAAGAGGAGTTGCGCCAGCTTACGGCAGTCAGTTGCTCACTGTTTGACCTTTGCAATGAAGCCTGAGCCTACAGCATTCAAGCCAGCCAAGGAAGGAAGGTACGAGAGCGAAAATAGCTTTCCTGCCCTCACCAAGAACACACACCTTGAGCAAATAAAGTGCCAGACTTACAAGGCCCTATCGCCACCGGAGCATCACTTTTAGTGACGCCCCGGTGGCACTATGCACTGCGCGGTATTTACAAGATGGCGTTCAGCCACTTTTTGTGGCTTAACACCACCTTGTAAATACGGCCCCTTAGCACGCAGCGCGTTCCCTGGAAGGGGCGTGCAATGGGTGTTGTTGGGAGTGTGCCACAGCAACACCATAGCATTTTGATGCTGCTCCAGATTTAGGAGTTGGCGTAAATCTGCGTCAGCGCCAAAATCCAACGCCATCCCAGGGGTGTCGTTAGAGTGGCGCACTGAGAAGAAATGTTTTCATTTCTCCTTGTTTTTGCTCTTTCTATGTGTGATGCATTCTGCAGCACACATAGAAGTAAGAGCAAATCACCATTGAAGATTTTGTTTTTGGGCAGGAAGGTGTCCCTTCCTGCACAAAAACATTTTCCCCCTCAACGCAGTCATCCTTGTACCATGGTGCAAGAACGGCTGC
Source organism: Pleurodeles waltl (assembly GCF_031143425.1). NCBI lineage: Eukaryota > Metazoa > Chordata > Amphibia > Caudata > Salamandridae > Pleurodeles > Pleurodeles waltl. Next base: position 16,388 of record NW_027150120.1, on the reverse strand, counting down.
ATTGGCGCTCAGCAGCTAATTTAGAGCTGGCGCAGGGGGAAGCACAGGGGTGCGCTGTATTCTACTAAATATGGCGCTTCCCTGCATTTTGAAAATGGCGGCGCGTGGGGCTTGCAAATTTGGAACAGCGTCGCGCTTAGTCATTTTCTTGTAAATCTGGGCCAAAATGTCTAAAGGATAGAGGCTTTTTATGTCATGTTCGATGAAGACCATGCAAATGACTCTAGTCGTACTGCAGAAGAGAGCACCATGTGCAGTTTCTTGCTTTGGGATGAAGTCTCCCACTCTCTGTCACCAAACCTCCGAGCAGGGTCGGAGCCGTTGCATTTCTGTGCCCAGGCTCGTTGGTCTAGGGGTATGATTTTCGCTTAGGGTGTGAGAGGTCCCGGGTTCAAATCCCAGACGAGCCCATTTTAGCGGAAAACAATCAAATCCTGCTCAAAATACACAACCCCTCAACATTTCTCATTCCACTCGAAGCATTGTTGCGCAAAACATATTTTTTGCCTCAGGCGAAAAATGGATTACAATGCCTTGGCTTCCTTCCTGCTTGCTCTCAGTGCGCCCTGTGTGATGATTTCACAGGCTCTCCTTCCTGGCATTTAGGCATCAGATATTTGTCTGTCTCTGCCCGCAGCTGTGGGATTTTTCAGGACGTCTGAGTGTATGCATGCTGGCTGACACCGCTGCAATTTTCACACTTACCCCTCGCATTCCGAGCAACTGCTGATAAAGTATAGAGGAAATCGTGCAAACATATGAGGGGAACTGTGCTCCTTCAGTCAAATCAGCAAGCTTGTTTCTGTAGTGTAGTGGTTATCACGTTCGCCTCACACGCGAAAAGTCCCCGGTTTGAGACCGGGCAGAAACACTTGGCAGCAGCAGCTTTTGTGTTTGCTCCCTAAAACCTCAGTCTCTCTCAATGCACACTTAGACAGAAATGACCTTTAAAAACTTGTGACCTGTGTAAAACGTGCTTTACTATTGCAGGACGCTAAAAAGTTATCTGTATCCCTCGGTGGTCGTGCATGTGCATTGTTTCTTGTTCTGTTTTTTTTTTTTCTTGGCCATGTTATATTGTGGGGCCTTTAAAGCTGTGACTTTGATAGGAACATTGCAAGTGGCAAAATCAACAAGTGCAGACTGAAGAGTCCGACCTGCACACTGTTTTGGCTGTCAGGATGGTCGAGTGGTCTAAGGCGCCAGACTCAAGAGAGCTTGATCTTCAGTGAAGCTGAGCCTTCTGGTCTCTTCATGGAGGCGTGGGTTCAAATCCCACTTCTGACATGTGTATTTTCTTCCCTTAAATCTTGCTCTGCTTGCAGAGCCAGCTCCTCACACCACTATCTTTGGAAGTTGCTGTGGCATGTGAGTAGAAATCCACCAACCCATCGGCTGGGCCCTCAATCAAAATTCTGTGTATTACTGGAAGGGGCGTCTCAGGCACACCTTCTGTTAGAGCTGCACTTTATGACAGTAACTACCATGCTGCTTTCTACTTAAGCAGTTGATTCTATCGTTTGAAGTGAGGCTCTCCTGCCACCTTTTGGGCAAAGAAGATACTGCCCCTGCAACAACACAGGCAGACAAGCTCAAACTAGGTTTCTTGGTTAGGTGGGCGGAGCATATTGGCAATGGTGCCTCCTCGTGACTTGCAATTTACATGAAGAAGACAGAGAGGCAGCTGGGAGTAGGCAGTACCCATGAACCCCTGAACACTGTCATGCGACTAGCACACAATTCTGAAATGAGGCGGGGGAAAGGAGGTGATTTCCCCATCAAGGGCCATTCCGGGAAATCAGCCACCCTGCGTCTCCCAGGTGAGTGTTTCAGGCCTATGAGCCACTAATATAAATCTCGCCTGATCGAGCGCTGATCGAGCAAGTATGCTTGAATCCAAGAGGCATGCTCCTCTGGCTCAAGAGCTAGCAGGCCCTTCAGTGCTTCTGGTTGGGAAGTCTAAGGTGCAAGGGTCCATGACTTGCAGCGGGTTACAACTAACAGAAAGGGTCTGCTTTTCACATCAGTGCCCTAGTTCAGCTCACTGGCACAGGGCATTTTGACTACCTCTTGCCTTGCTAGAGACAAACAAAAAATCCTTGACAGAAAACATCAATTGCTATGGCACGCTTAGAGAGAGAGAGCCTCCAAATGGCCCTGCTTTTCTGAAAGACGCTTCAGAAGATGTTTCAAATGACTATGCAGCGGCAGTCTAGTTGGTATAGGGGTATGATTCTCGCTTCGGGTGTGAGAGGACCTCGGTTCAAATCCCAGACAAACCCCTACCTTTATAGGTTCAGTCTGTGTTTTAAACAGGAGTATTTCTGCTTTTCACTCTTGTAAGATGTCATGTTGCAATGCAATACATGCTTTATACTGGCGTCGAGACGGTTCAGCATCATGAAGGTATGCGAGATTTCTTTGCAACTGCTTTTCTGTGCTGGAGCAGCAGTGCTCGTAGGAACATTAAATGCACAGTGCTTCTCCATGGTAATTTCGGGTCCAGTTCTGAAATCACCTCTTGGAATGAAAGTGATCCCAGTTCCTTTCTTCCAAGGGAAGAGATCGTGTTCCGGAAGGCTCAGCTTTGAGCGTCATGAACATTGGCCCTCATCCTTGCATCCCAGTCCAATGCATAGCCACATAAAGCAAGCAGGTGTGTCTGTTTCCATAGTGAGGTGGTTCCAGTACAATGCATAGCCACATGAAGCAAGCCGGCAAGTGTGTCTGTTTGTGTAGTGTAGTGGTTATCATGCGCACCTCACATGCGAAAGGTCCCTGGTTCGAGTCGCTGGGCTTTTTCACAGTATTTGCATTTCCTGCCTCACCTGACAGGCAAGCTGAGATAAAAGAGACTGTGTCTATCCCTCACCATCGTGAGGTACTACGCTCCTGGGGCATCTGTCACAGCTCACCAAGAGGAGGTGCGCCAGCTTGCAGCAGTCAGTTGCTCACTGTTTGACCTTTGCAATGAAGCCTGAGCCTACAGCATTCAAGCCAGCCAAGGAAGGAAGGTACGAGAGCGAAAATAGCTTTCCTGCCCTCACCAAGAACACACACCTTGAGCAAATAAAGTGCCAGACTTACAAGGCCCTATCGCCACCGGAGCATCACTTTTAGTGACGCCCCGGTGGCACTATGCACTGCGTGGTATTTACAAGATGGCGTTCAGCCACTTTTTGTGGCTTAACACCACCTTGTAAATACGGCCCCTTAGCACGCAGCGCGTTCCCTGGAAGGGGCGTGAAATGGGTGTTGTTGGGAGTGTGCCACAGCAACACCATAGCATTTTGATGCTGCTCCAGATTTAGGAGTTGGCGTAAATCTGCGTCAGCGCCAAAATCCAACGCCATCCCAGGGGTGTCGTTAGAGTGGCGCACTGAGGAGAAATGTTTTCATTTCTCCTTGTTTTTGCTCTTTCTATGTGTGATGCATTCTGCAGCACACATAGAAGTAAGAGCAAATCACCATTGAAGATTTTTTTTTTGGGCAGGAAGGTGTCCCTTCCTGCACAAAAACAATTTCCCCCTCAACGCAGTCATCCTTGTACCATGGTGCAAGAACGGCTGCGTTGGCGCTCAGCAGCTAATTTAGAGCTGGCGCAGGGGGAAGCACAGGGGTGCGCTGTATTCTACTAAATACGGCGCTTTCCTGCATTTTGAAAATGACGGCGCGTGGGGCTTGCAAATTTGGCACAGCGTCGCGCTTAGTCATTTTCTTGTAAATCTGGGCCAAAATGTCTAAAGAATAGAGGCTTTTTATGTCATGTTCGATGAAGACCATGCAAATGACTCTAGTCGTACTGCAGAAGAGAGCACCATGTGCAGTTTCTTGCTTTGGGATGTAGTCTCCCACTCTCTGTCACCAACCCTCCGAGCAGGGTCGGAGCCGTTGCATTTCTGTGCCCAGGCACGTTGGTCTAGGGGTATGATTCTCGCTTAGGGTGCGAGAGGTCCCGGGTTCAAATCCCGGACGAGCCCATTTTAGCGGAAAACAATCAAATCCTGCTCAAAATACACAACCCCTCAACATTTCTCATTCCACTCGAAGCATTGTTGCGCAAAACATATTTTTTGCCTCAGGCGAAAAATGGATTACAATACCTTGGCTTCCTTCCTGCTTGCTCTCAGTGCGCCCTGTGTGATGATTTCACAGGCTCTCCTTCCTGGCATTTAGGCATCAGATATTTGTCTGTCTCTGCCCGCAGCTGTGGGATTTTTCAGGACGTCTGAGTGTATGCATGCTGTCCGACACCGCTGCAATTTTCGCACTTACCCCTCGCATTCCGAGCAACTGCTGATAAAGTATAGAGGAAATCGTGCAAACATATGAGGGGAACTGTGCTCCTTCAGTCAAATCAGCAAGCTTGTTTCTGTAGTGTAGTGGTTATCACATTCGCCTCACACGCGAAAAGTCCCCGGTTTGAGACCGGGCAGAAACACTTGGCAGCAGCAGCTTTTGTGTTTGCTCCCTAAAACCTCAGTCTCTCTCAATGCACACTTAGACAGAAATGACCTTTAAAAACTTGTGACCTGTGTAAAACGTGCTTTACTATTGCAGGACGCTAAAAAGTTATCTGCATCCCTCGGTGGTCGTGCATGTGCATTGTTTCTTGTTCTGTTTTTTTTTTTTTTTCTTGGCCATGTTATATTGTGGGGCCTTTAAAGCTGTGACTTTGATAGGAACATTGCAAGCGGCAAAATCAACAAGTGCAGACTGAAGAGTCCGACCTGCACACTGCTTTGGCTGTCAGGATGGCCGAGTGGTCTAAGGCGCCAGACTCAAGAGAGCTTGATCTTCAGTGAAGCTGAGCCTTCTGGTCTCTTCATGGAGGCGTGGGTTCAAATCCCACTTCTGACAGGTGTATTTTCTTCCCTTAAATCTTGCTCTGCTTGCAGAGCCAGCTCCTCACACCACTATCTTTGGAAGCTGCTGTGGCATGTGAGTAGAAATCCACCAACCCATCGGCTTGGCCCTCAATCAAAATTCTGTGTATCACTGGAAGGGGCGTCTCAGGCACACCTTCTGTTAGAGCTGCACTTTATGACAGTAACTACCATGCTGCTTTCTACTTAAGCAGTTGATTCTATCGTTTGAAGTGAGGCTCTCCTGCCACCTTTTGGGCAAAGAAGACACTGCCCCTGCAACAACACAGGCAGACAAGCTCAAACTAGGTTTCTTGGTTAGGTGGGCGGAGCATATTGGCAATGGTGCCTCCTCGTGACTTGCAATTTACATGAAGAAGACAGAGAGGCAGCTGGGAGTAGGCAGTACCCATGAACCCCTGAACACTGTCTTGCGACTAGCACACAATTCTGAAATGAGGCGGGGGAAAGGAGGTGATTTCCCCATCAAGGGCCATTCCGGGAAATCAGCCACCCTGCGTCTCCCAGGTGAGTGTTTCAGGCCTATGAGCCACTAATATAAATCGAGCCTGATCGAGCGCTGATCGAGCAAGTGTGTTTGAATCCAAGAGGTATGCTCCTCTGGCTCAAGAGCTAGCAGGCCCTTCAGTGCTTCTGGTTGGGAAGTCTAAGGTGCAAGGGTCCATGAATTGCAGCGGGTTACAACTATCAGAAAGGGTCTGCTTTTCACATCAGTGCCCTAGTTCAGCTCACTGGCACAGGGCATTTTGACTACCTCTTGCCTTGCTAGAGACAAACAAAAAATCCTTGACAGAAAACATCAATTGCTATGGCACGCTTAGAGAGAGAGAGCCTCCAAATGGCCCTGCTTTTCTGAAAGACGCTTCAGAAGATGTTTCAAATGACTATGCAGCGGCAGTCTAGTTGGTATAGGGGTATGATTCTCGCTTCGGGTGTGAGAGGACCTCGGTTCAAATCCCAGACAAACCCCTACCTTTATAGGTTCAGTCTGTGTTTTAAACAGGAGTATTTCTGCTTTTCACTCTTGTAAGATGTCATGTTGCAATGCAATACATGCTTTATACTGGCGTCGAGACGGTTCAGCATCATGAAGGTATGCGAGATTTCTTTGCAACTGCTTTTCTGTGCTGGAGCAGCAGTGCTCGTAGGAACATTAAATGCACAGTGCTTCTCCATGGTAATTTCGGGTCCAGTTCTGAAATCACCTCTTGGAATGAAAGTGATCCCAGTTCCTTTCTTCCAAGGGAAGAGATCGTGTTCCGGAAGGCTCAGCTTTGAGCGTCATGAACATTGGCCCTCATCCTTGCATCCCAGTCCAATGCATAGCCACATAAAGCAAGCAGGTGTGTCTGTTTCCATAGTGTGGTGGTTCCAGTACAATGCATAGCCACATGAAGCAAGCCGGCAAGTGTGTCTGTTTGTGTAGTGTAGTGGTTATCATGCGCACCTCACATGCGAAAGGTCCCTGGTTCGAGTTGCTGGGCTTTTTCACAGTATTTGCATTTCCTGCCTCACCTGACAGGCAAGCTGAGATAAAAGAGACTGTGTCTATCCCTCACCATCGTGAGGTACTACGCTCCTGGGGCATCTGTCACAGCTCACCAAGAGGAGTTGCGCCAGCTTACGGCAGTCAGTTGCTCACTGTTTGACCTTTGCAATGAAGCCTGAGCCTACAGCATTCAAGCCAGCCAAGGAAGGAAGGTACGAGAGCGAAAATAGCTTTCCTGCCCTCACCAAGAACAAACACCTTGAGCAAATAAAGTGCCAGACTTACAAGGCCCTATCGCCACCGGAGCATCACTTTTAGTGACGCCCCGGTGGCACTATGCACTGCGCGGTATTTACAAGATGGCGTTCAGCCACTTTTTGTGGCTTAACACCACCTTGTAAATACGGCCCCTTAGCACGCAGTGCGTTCCCTGGAAGGGGCGTGCAATGGGTGTTGTCGGGAGTGTGCCACAGCAACACCATAGCATTTTGATGCTGCTCCAGATTTAGGAGTTGGCGTAAATCTGCGTCAGCGCCAAAATCCAACGCCATCCCAGGGGTGTCGTTAGAGTGGCGCACTGAGGAGAAATGTTTTCATTTTTCCTTGTTTTTGCTCTTTCTATGTGTGATGCATTCTGCAGCACACATAGAAGTAAGAGCAAATCACCATTGAAGATTTTTTTTTTGGGCAGGAAGGTGTCCCTTCCTGCACAAAAACAATTTCCCCCTCAACGCAGTCATCCTTGTACCATGGTGCAAGAACGGCTGCGTTGGCGCTCAGCAGCTAATTTAGAGCTGGCGCAGGGGGAAGCACAGGGGTGCGCTGTATTCTACTAAATACGGCGCTTTCCTGCATTTTGAAAATGACGATGCGTGGGGCTTGCAAATTTGGCACAGCGTCGCGCTTAGTCATTTTCTTGTAAATCTGGGCCAAAATGTCTAAAGGATAGAGGCTTTTTATGTCATGTTCGATGAAGACCATGCAAATGACTCTAGTCGTACTACAGAAGAGAGTACCATGTGCAGTTTCTTGCTTTGGGATGTAGTCTCCCACTCTGTGTCACCAATCCTCCGAGCAGGGTCGGAGCCGTTGCATTTCTGTGCCCAAGCCCGTTGGTCTAGGGGTATGATTCTCGCTTAGGGTGTGAGAGGTCCAGGGTTCAAATCCCGGACGAGCCCATTTTAGCCGAAAACAATCAAATCCTGCTCAAAATACACAACCCCTCAACATTTCTCATTCCACTCGAAGCATTGTTGCGCAAAACATATTTTTTGCCTCAGGCGAAAAATGGATTACAATGCCTTGGCTTCCTTCCTGCTTGCTCTCAGTGCGCCCTATGTGATGATTTCACAGGCTCTCCTTCCTGGCATTTAGGCATCAGACATTTGTCTGTCTCTGCCCGCAGCTGTGGGATTTTTCAGGACGTCTGAGTGTATGCATGCTGGCTGACACCGCTGCAATTTTCACACTTACCCCTCGCATTCCGAGCAACTGCTGATAAAGTATAGAGGAAATCGTGCAAACATATGAGGGGAACTGTGCTCCTTCAGTCAAACCAGCAAGCTTGTTTCTGTAGTGTAGTGGTTATCACGTTCGCCTCACACGAGAAAGGTCCCCGGTTCGAGACTGGGCAGAAACACTTGGCAGCAGCAGCTTTTGTGTTTGCTCCCTAAAACCTCAGTCTCTCTCAATGCACACTTAGACAGAAATGACCTTTAAAAACTTGTGACCTGTGTAAAACGTGCTTTACTATTGCAGGACGCTAAAAAGTTATCTGCATCCCTCGGTGGTCGTGCATGCGCATTGTTTCTTGTTCTGTTTTTTTTTTTTTTCTTGCCCATGTTATATTGTGGGGCCTTTAAAGCTGTGACTTTGATAGGAACATTGCAAGCGGCAAAATCAACAAGTGCAGACTGAAGAATCCGACCTGCACACTGTTTTGGCTGTCAGGATGGCCGAGAGGTCTAAGGCGCCAGACTCAAGAGAGCTTGATCTTCAGTGAAGCTGAGCCTTCTGGTCTCTTCATGGAGGCGTGGGTTCAAATCCCACTTCTGACAGGTGTATTTTCTTCCCTTAAATCTTGCTCTGCTTGCAGAGCCAGCTCCTCACACCACTATCTTTGGAAGCTGCTGTGGCATGTGAGGAGAAATCCACCAACCCATCGGCTGGGCCCTCAATCAAAATTCTGTGTATTACTGGAAGGGGCGTCTCAGGCACACCTTCTGTTAGAGCTGCACTTTATGACAGTAACTACCATGCTGGTTTCTACTTAAGCAGTTGATTCTATCGTTTGAAGTGAGGCTCTCCTGCCACCTTTTGGGCAAAGAAGACACTGCCCCTGCAACAACACAGGCAGACAAGCTCAAACTAGGTTTCTTGGTTAGGTGGGCGGAGCATATTGGCAATGGTGCCTCCTCGTGACTTGCAATTTACATGAAGAAGACAGAGAGGCAGCTGGGAGTAGGCAGTACCCATGAACCCCTGAACACTGTCTTGCGACTAGCACACAATTCTGAAATGAGGCGGGGGAAAGGTGGTGATTTCCCCATCAAGGGCCATTCCGGGAAATCAGCCACCCTGAGTCTCCCAGGTGAGTGTTTCAGGCCTATGAGCCACTAATATAAATCTCGCCTGATCGAGCGCTTATCGAGCAAGTGTGCTTGAATCCAAGAGGCATGCTCCTCTGGCTCAAGAGCTAGCAGGCCCTTCAGTGCTTCTGGTTGGGAAGTCTAAGGTGCAAGGGTCCATGACTTGCAGCGGGTTACAACTACCAGAAAGGGTCTGCTTTTCACATCAGTGCCCTAGTTCAGCTCACTGGCACAGGGCATTTTGACTACCTCTTGCCTTGCTAGAGACAAACAAAAAATCCTTGACAGAAAACATCAATTGCTATGGCACGCTTAGAGAGAGAGAGCCTCCAAATGGCCCTGCTTTTCGGAAAGACGCTTCAGAAGATGTTTCAAATGACTATGCAGCGGCAGTCTAGTTGGTATAGGGGTATGATTCTCGCTTCGGGTGTGAGAGGACCTCGGTTCAAATCCCAGACAAACCCCTACCTTTATAGGTTCAGTCTGTGTTTTAAACAGGAGTGTTTCTGCTTTTCACTCTTGTAAGATGTCATGTTGCAATGCAATACATGCTTTATACTGGCGTCGAGACGGTTCAGCACCATGAAGGTATGCGAGATTTCTTTGCAACTGCTTTTCTGTGCTGGAGCAGCAGTGCTCGTAGGAACATTAAATGCACACTGCTTCTCCATGGTAATTTCGGGTCCAGTTCTGAAATCACCTCTTGGAATGAAAGTGATCCCAGTTCCTTTCTTCCAAGGGAAGAGATCGTGTTCCGGAAGGCTCAGCTTTGAGCGTCATGAACATTGGCCCTCATCCTTGCATCCCAGTCCAATGCATAGCCACATAAAGCAAGCAGGTGTGTCTGTTTCCATAATGTGGTGGTTCCAGTACAATGCATAGCCACATGAAGCAAGCCGGCAAGTGTGTCTGTTTGTGTAGTGGTTATCATGCGCACCTCACATGCGAAAGGTCCCTGGTTCGAGTTGCTGGGCTTTTTCAGAGTATTTGCATTTCCTGCCTCACCTGACAGGCAAGCTGAGATAAAAGAGACTGTGTCTATCCCTCACCATCGTGAGGTACTACGCTCCTGGGGCATCTGTCACAGCTCACCAAGAGGAGTTGCGCCAGCTTACGGCAGTCAGTTGCTCACTGTTTGACCTTTGCAATGTAGCCTGAGCCTACAGCATTCAAGCCAGCCAAGGAAGGAAGGTACGAGAGCGAAAATAGCTTTCCTGCCCTCACCAAGAACACACACCTTGAGCAAATAAAGTGCCAGACTTACAAGGCCCTATCGCCACCGGAGCATCACTTTTAGTGACGCCCCGGTGGCACTATGCACTGCGCGGTATTTACAAGATGGCGTTCAGCCACTTTTTGTGGCTTAACACCACCTTGTAAATACGGCCCCTTAGCACGCAGCGCGTTCCCTGGAAGGGGCGTGCAATGGGTGTTGTTGGGAGTGTGCCACAGCAACACCATAGCATTTTGATGCTGCTCCAGATTTAGGAGTTGGCGTAAATCTGCGTCAGCGCCAAAATCCAACGCCATCCCAGGGGTGTCGTTAGAGTGGCGCACTGAGGAGAAATGTTTTAATTTCTCCTTGTTTTTGCTCTTTCTATGTGTGATGCATTCTGCAGCACACATAGAAGTAAGAGCAAATCACCATTGAAGATTTTTTTTTTGGGCAGGAAGGTGTCCCTTCCTGCACAAAAACAATTTCCCCCTCAACGCAGTCATCCTTGTACCATGGTGCAAAAACGGCTGCGTTGGCGCTCAGCAGCTAATTTAGAGCTGGCACAGGGGGAAGCACAGGGGTGCGCTGTATTCTACTAAATACGGCGCTTTCCTGCATTTTGAAAATGACGGCGCGTGGGGCTTGCAAATTTGGCACAGCGTCGCGCTTAGTCATTTTCTTGTAAATCTGGGCCAAAATGTCTAAAGGATAGAGGCTTTTTATGTCATGTTCGATGAAGACCATGCAAATGACTCTAGTCGTACTGCAGAAGAGAGCACCATGTGCAGTTTCTTGCTTTGGGATGTAGTCTCCCACTCTCTGTCACCAACCCTCCGAGCAGGGTCGGAGCCGTTGCATTTCTGTGCCCAGGCTTGTTGGTCTAGGGGTATGATTCTCGCTTAGGGTGCGAGAGGTCCCGGGTTCAAATCCCGGACGAGCCCATTTTAGCGGAAAACAATCAAATCCTGCTCAAAATACACAACCCCTCAACATTTCTCATTCCACTCGAAGCATTGTTCCGCAAAACATATTTTTTGCCTCAGGCGAAAAATGGATTACAATGCCTTGGCTTCCCTCCTGCTTGCTCTCAGTGCGCCCTGTGTGATGATTTCACAGGCTCTCCTTCCTGGCATTTAGGCATCAGATATTTGTCTGTCTCTGCACGCAGCTGTGGGATTTTTCAGGACGTCTGAGTGTATGCATGCTGGCCGACACCGCTGCAATTTTCACACTTACCACTCGCATTCCGAGCAACTGCTGATAAAGTATAGAGGAAATCGTGCAAACATATGAGGGGAACTGTGCTCCTTCAGTCAAATCAGCAAGCTTGTTTCTGTAGTGTAGTGGTTATCACGTTCGCCTCACACGTGAAAAGTCCCCGGTTTGAGACCGGGCAGAAGCACTTGGCAGCAGCAGCTTTTGTGTTTGCTCCCTAAAACCTCAGTCTCTCTCAATGCACACTTAGACAGAAATGACCTTTAAAAACTTGTGACCTGTGTAAAACGTGCTTTACTATTGCAGGACGCTAAAAAGTTATCTGCATCCCTCGGTGGTCGTGCATGTGCATTGTTTCTTGTTCTGTTTTTTTTTTTTTTTCTTGGCCATGTTATATTGTTGGGCCTTTAAAGCTGTGACTTTGATAGGAACATTGCAAGCGGCAAAATCAACAAGTGCAGACTGAAGAGTCCGACCTGCACACTGTTTTGGCTGTCAGGATGGCCGTGTGGTCTAAGGCGCCAGACTCAAGAGAGCTTGATCTTCAGTGAAGCTGAGCCTTCTGGTCTCTTCATGGAGGCGTGGGTTCAAATCCCACTTCTGACAGGTGTATTTTCTTCCCTTAAATCTTGCTCTGCTTGCAGAGCCAGCTCCTCAGACCACTATCTTTGGAAGCTGCTGTGGCATGTGAGGAGAAATCCACCAACCCATCGGCTGGGCCCTCAATCAAAATTCTGTGTATTACTGGAAGGGGCGTCTCAGGCACACCTTCTGTTAGAGCTGCACTTTATGACAGTAACTACCATGCTGGTTTCTACTTAAGCAGTTGATTCTATCGTTTGAAGTGAGGCTCTCCTGCCACCTTTTGGGCAAAGAAGACTCTGCCCCTGCAACAACACAGGCAGACAAGCTCAAACTAGGTTTCTTGGTTAGGTGGGCGGAGCATATTGGCAATGGTGCCTCCTCGTGACTTGCAATTTACATGAAGAAGACAGAGAGGCAGCTGGGAGTAGGCAGTACCCATGAACCCCTGAACACTGTCTTGCGACTAGCACACAATTCTGAAATGAGGCGGGGGAAAGGAGGTGATTTCCCCATCAAGGGCCATTCCGGGAAATCAGCCACCCTGCGTCTCCCAGGTGAGTGTTTCAGGCCTATGAGCCACTAATATAAATCTCGCCTGATCGAGCGCTGATCGAGCAAGTGTGCTTGAATCCAAGAGGAATGCTCCTCTGGCTCAAGAGCTAGCAGGCCCTTCAGTGCTTCTGGTTGGGAAGTCTAAGGTGCAAGGGTCCATGACTTGCAGCGGGATACAACTACCAGAAAGGGTCTGCTTTTCACATCAGTGCCCTAGTTCAGCTCACTGGCACAGGGCATTTTGACTACCTCTTGCCTTGCTAGAGACAAACAAAAAATCCTTGACAGAAAACATCAATTGCTATGGCACGCTTAGAGAGAGAGAGCCTCCAAATGGCCCTGCTTTTCTGAAAGACGCTTCAGAAGATGTTTCAAATGACTATGCAGCGGCAGTCTAGTTGGTATAGGGGTATGATTCTCGCTTCGGGTGTGAGAGGACCTCGGTTCAAATCCCAGACAAACCCCTACCTTTATAGGTTCAGTCTGTGTTTTAAACAGGAGTGTTTCTGCTTTTCACTCTTGTAAGATGTCATGTTGCAATGCAATACATGCTTTATACTGGCGTCGAGACGGTTCAGCATCATGAAGGTATGCGAGATTTCTTTGCAACTGCTTTTCTGTGCTGGAGCAGCAGTGCTCGTAGGAACATTAAATGCAGTGCTTCTCCATGGTAATTTCGGGTCCAGTTCTGAAATCACCTCTTGGAATGAAAGTGATCCCAGTTCCTTTCTTCCAAGGGAAGAGATCGTGTTCCGGAAGGCTCAGCTTTGAGCGTCATGAACATTGGCCCTCATCCTTGCATCCCAGTCCAATGCATAGCCACATAAAGCAAGCAGGTGTGTCTGTTTCCATAGTGTGGTGGTTCCAGTACAATGCATAGCCACATGAAGCAAGCCGGCAAGTGTGTCTGTTTGTGTAGTGTAGTGCTTATCATGCGCACCTCACATGCGAAAGGTCCCTGGTTCGAGTCGCTGGGCTTTTTCACAGTATTTGCATTTCCTGCCTCACCTGACAGGCAAGCTGAGATAAAAGAGACTGTGTCTATCCCTCACCATCGTGAGGTACTACGCTCCTGGGGCATCTGTCACAGCTCACCAAGAGGAGTTGCGCTAGCTTAAGGCAGTCAGTTGCTCACTGTTTGACCTTTGCAATGAAGCCTGAGCCTACAGCATTCAAGCCAGCCAAGGAAGGAAGGTACGAGAGCGAAAATAGCTTTCCTGCACTCACCATGAACACACACCTTGAGCAAATAAAGTGCCAGACTTACAAGGCCCTATCGCCACCAGAGCATCACTTTTAGTGACGCCCCGGTGGCACTATGCACTGCGCGGTATTTACAAGATGGCGTTCAGCCACTTTTTGTGGCTTAACACCACCTTGTAAATACGGCCCCTTAGCACGCAGCGCGTTCCCTGGAAGGGGCGTGCAATGGGTGTTGTTGGGAGTGTGCCACAGCAACACCATAGCATTTTGATGCTGCTCCAGATTTAGGAGTTGGCGTAAATCTGCGTCAGCGCCAAAATCCAACGCCATCCCAGGGGTATCGTTAGAGTGGCGCACTGAGGAGACATGTTTTCATTTCTCCTTGTTTTTGCTCTTTCTATGTGTGATGCATTCTGCAGCACACATAGAAGTAAGAGCAAATCACCATTGAAGATTTTTTTTTTGGGCAGGAAGGTGTCCCTTCCTGCACAAAAACAATTTCCCCCTCAACGCAGTCATCCTTGTACCATGGTGCAAGAACGGCTGCGTTGGCGCTCAGCAGCTAATTTAGAGCTGGCGCAGGGGGAAGCACAGGGGTGCGCTGTATTCTACTAAATACGGCGCTTTCCTGCATTTTGAAAATGACGGCGCGTGGGGCTTGCAAATTTGGCACAGCGTCGCGCTTAGTCATTTTCTTGTAAATCTGGGCCAAAATGTCTAAAGGATAGAGGCTTTTTATGTCATGTTCGATGAAGACCATGCAAATGACTCTAGTCGTACTGCAGAAGAGAGCACCATGTGCAGTTTCTTGCTTTGGGATGTAGTCTCCCACTCTCTGTCACCAACCCTCCGAGCAGGGTCGGAGCCGTTGCATTTCTGTGCCCAGGCTCGTTGGTCTAGGGGTATGATTCTCGCTTAGGGTGCGAGAGGTCCCGGGTTCAAATCCCAGACGAGCCCATTTTAGCGGAAAACAATCAAATCCTGCTCAAAATACACAACCCCTCAACATTTCTCATTCCACTTGAAGCATTGTTGCGCAAAACATATTTTTTGCCTCAGGCGAAAAATGGATTACAATGCCTTGGCTTCCTTCCTGCTTGCTCTCAGTGCGCCCTGTGTGATGATTTCACAGGCTCTCCTTCCTGGCATTTAGGCATCAGATATTTGTCTGTCTCTGCCCGCAGCTGTGGGATTTTTCAGGACGTTTGAGTGTATGCATGCTGGCCGACACCGCTGCAATTTTCACACTTACCCCTCGCATTCCGAGCAACTGCTGATAAAGTATAGAGGAAATCGTGCAAACATATGAGGGGAACTGTGCTCCTTCAGTCAAGTCAGCAAGCTTGTTTCTGTAGTGTAGTGGTTATCACGTTCGCCTCACACGCGAAAAGTCCCCGGTTCGAGAACGGGCAGAAACACTTGGCAGCAGCAGCTTTTGTGTTTGCTCCCTAAAACCTCAGTCTCTCTCAATGCACACTTAGTCAGAAATGACCTTTAAAAACTTGTGACCTGTGTAAAACGTGCTTTACTATTGCAGGACGCTAAAAAGTTATCTGCATCCCTCGGTGGTCGTGCATGTGCATTGTTTCTTGTTCTGTTTTTTTTTTTTTTCTTGGCCATGTTATATTGTGGGGCCTTTAAAGCTGCGACTTTGATAGGAACATTGCAAGCGGCAAAATCAACAAGTGCAGACTGAAGAGTCCAACCTGCACACTGTTTTGGCTGTCAGGATGGCCGTGTGGTCTAAGGCGCCAGACTCAAGAGAGCTTGATCTTCAGTGAAGCTGAGCCTTCTGGTCTCTTCATGGAGGCGTGGGTTCAAATCCCACTTCTGACAGGTGTATTTTCTTCCCTTAAATCTTGCTCTGCTTGCAGAGCCAGCTCCTCACACCACTATCTTTGGAAGCTGCTGTGGCATGTGAGGAGAAATCCACCAACCCATCGGCTGGGCCCTCAATCAAAATTCTGTGTATTACTGGAAGGGGCGTCTCAGGCACACCTTCTGTTAGAGCTGCACTTTATGACAGTAACTACCATGCTGGTTTCTACTTAAGCAGTTGATTCTATCGTTTGAAGTGAGGCTCTCCTGCCACCTTTTGGGCAAAGAAGACTCTGCCCCTGCAACAACACAGGCAGACAAGCTCAAACTAGGTTTCTTGGTTAGGTGGGCGGAGCATATTGGCAATGGTGCCTCCTCGTGACTTGCAATTTACATGAAGAAGACAGAGAGGCAGCTGGGAGTAGGCAGTACCCATGAACCCCTGAACACTGTCTTGCGACTAGCACACAATTCTAAAATGAGGCGGGGGAAAGGAGGTGATTTCCCCATCAAGGGCCATTCCGGGAAATCAGCCACCCTGCGTCTCCCAGGTGAGTGTTTCAGGCCTATGATCCACTAATATAAATCTCGCCTGATCGAGCCCTGATCGAGCAAGTGTGCTTGAATCCAAGAGGCATGCTCCTCTGGCTCAAGAGCTAGCAGGCCCTTCAGTGCTTCTGGTTGGGAAGTCTAAGGTGCAAGGGTCCATGACTTGCAGCGGGTTACAACTACCAGAAAGGGTCTGCTTTTCACATCAGTGCCCTAGTTCAGCTCACTGGCACAGGGCATTTTGACCACCTCTTGCCTTGCTAGAGACAAACAAAAAATCCTTGACA
>NW_027150119.1:0-88293 GCF_031143425.1 Pleurodeles waltl | reverse complement strand
AGAAACTTCTGGAATCTGAGAGGAGCCACAAATTTCCTTCCACACAGCGTTACCACCAAGTCTCCCGATAAAAATGATACCTCACTTGTGTGGGTAGCCTAGCGCCTGCAACAGGAAACGCCCCAAAGCGCAACGTGGATACATCCAAATTTTTGGAAGAAAACAGAGGTGTTTTTTGCAAAGTGCCTACCTGTAGATTTTGGCCTCTAGCTCAGCCGGCACCTAGGAAAACCTACCAAACCTGTGCATTTCTGAAAACTAGAGACCTAGGGGAATCCAAGGAGGGGTGACTTGCGGGGCTCGGACCAGTTTCTGTTACCCAGAATCCTTTGCAAACCTCAAAAAGTGGCCAAAAAAACAAGTTTTTCCTCACATTTCGGTGACAGAAAGTTCTGGAATCTGAGAGGAGCCACAAATTTCCTTCCACCCAGCGTTCCCCCCAAGTCTCCCGATAAAAATGATACCTCACTTGTGTGGGTGGGCCTAGCGCCCTCAACAGGAAACGCCCCAAAGCGCAATGTGGACACATCCAAATTTTTGGAAGAAAACAGAGGTGTTTTTTACGAAGTGCCTACCTGTAGATTTTGGCCTCTAGCTCAGCCGGCACCTAGGGAAACCTACCAAACCTGTGCATTTCTGAAAACTAGAGACCTAGGGGAATCCAAGGAGGGGTGACTTGCGGGGCTCAGACCAGGTTCTGTTACCCAGAATCCTTTGCAAACCTCAAAAAGTGGCTAAAAAAACAAGTTTTCCTCACATTTCGGTGACAGAAAGTTCTGGAATCTGAGAGGAGCCACAAATTTCCTTCCACCCAGCGTTCCCCCCAAGTCTCCCGATAAAAATGGTACCTCACTTGTGTGGGTGCTAGCGCCCCGCGACAGGAAACGCCCCAAAGCGCAACATGGACATATCCAAATTTTTGGAAGAAAACAGAGGTGTTTTTTGCGAAGTGCCTACCTGTAGATTTTGGCCTCTAGCTCAGCCGGCAGCTAGGGAAACCTACCAAACCTGTGCATTTCTGAAAACTAGAGACCTAGGGGAATCCAAGGAGGGGTGACTTGCGGGGCTCGGACCAGGTTCTGTTACCCAGAATCCTTTGCAAACCTCAAAAAGTGGCTAAAAAAACAAGTTTCCTCACATTTCGGTGACAGAAAGTTCTGGAATCTGAGAGGAGCCACAAATTCCTTCCACCCAGCGTTCCCCCCAAGTCTCCCCGATAAAAATGATACCTCACTTGTGTGGGTAGGCCTAGCGCCCGCGACAGGAAACGCCCCAAAAGCGCAACGTGGACACATCCAAATTTTTGGAAGAAAACAGAGGTGTTTTTTGCGAAGTGCCTACCTGTAGATTTTGGCCTCTAGCTCAGCCGGCACCTAGGGAAACCTACCAAACCTGTGCCTTTCTGAAAACTAGAGACCTAGGGGAATCCAAGGAGGGGTGACTTGCGGGCTCGGACCAGGTTCTGTTACCCAGAATCCTTTGCAAACCTCAAAAAGTGGCTATAAAAACAAGTTTTCCTCACATTTCGGTGACAGAAAGTTCTGGAATCTGAGAGGAGCCACAAATTTCCTTCCACACAGCGTTCCCCCAAGTCTCCCGATAAAAATGATACCTCACTTGTGTGGGTAGGCCTAGCGCCTGCAACAGGAAACGCCCCAAAGCGCAACGTGGACACATCCAAATTTTTGGAAGAAAACAGAGGTGTTTTTTGCAAAGTGCCTACCTGTAGATTTTGGCCTCTAGCTCAGCCGGCACCTAGGAAAACCTACCAAACCTGTGCATTTCTGAAAACTAGAGACCTAGGGGAATCCAAGGAGGGGTGACTTGCGGGGCTCGGACCAGGTTCTGTTACCCAGAATCCTTTGCAAACCTCAAAAAGTGGCCAAAAAAACAAGTTTTCCTCACATTTCGGTGACAGAAAGTTCTGGAATCTGAGAGGAGCCACAAATTTCCTTCCACCCAGCGTTCCCCCCAAGTCTCCCGATAAAAGTGATACCTCACTTGTGTGGGTGGGCCTAGCGCCCTCGACAGGAAACGCCCCAAAGCGCAATGTGGACACATCCAAATTTTTGGAAGAAAACAGATGTGTTTTTTACGAAGTGCCTACCTGTAGATTTTGGCCTCTAGCTCAGCCGGCACCTAGGGAAACCTACCAAACCTGTGTATTTCTGAAAACTAGAGACCTAGGGGAATCCAAGGAGGGGTGACTTGCGGGGCTCGGACCAGATTCTGTTACCCAGAATCCTTTGCAAACCTCAAAAAGTGGCTAACAAAACAATTTTTCCTCACATTTCAGTGACAGAAAGTTCTGAATCTGAGAGGAGCCACAAATTTCCTTCCATCCAGCGTTCCCCCAAGTCTCCCGATAAAAATGATACCTCACTTGTGTGGGTAGGCCTACGCGCCCGCGACAGGAAACGCCCCAAAGCGCAACGTGGACACATCCAAATTTTTGGAAGAAAACAGAGGTGTTTTTTTGCGATATGCCTACTTGTAGATTTTGCCTCTAGCTCAGCCGGCACCTAGGGAAACCTACCAAACCTGTGCATTTCTGAAAACTAGAGACCTAGGGGAATCCAAGGAGGGGTGACTTGCGGGGCTCGGACCATGCTCTGTTACCCAGAATTCTTTGCAAACCTCAAAAAGTGGCTAAAAAAACAAGTTTTCCTCACATTTCGGTGACAGAAACTTCTGGAATCTGAGAGGAGCCACAAATTTCCTTCCACCCAGCGTTCCCCCCAAGTCTCCCGATAAAAATGATACCTCACTTGTGTGGGTAGGCCTAGCGCCCGCCGACAGGAAACGCCCCAAAGCGCAACGTGGACACATCCAAATTTTTGGAAGAAAACAGAGGTGTTTTTTGCGAAGTGCCTACCTGTAAATTTTGGCCTCTAGCTCAGCCGGCACCTAGGGAAACCTACCAAACCTGTGCATTTCTGAAAACTAGAGACCTAGGGGAATACAAGGAGGGGTGACTTGCGGGGCTCGGACCAGGTTCTGTTACCCAGAATCCTTTGCAAACCTCAAAAAGTGGCTAAAAAAACAAGTTTTCCTCACATTTCGGTGACAGAAAGTTCTGGAATCTGAGAGGAGCCACAAATTTCCTTCCACCCCAGCGTTCCCCCAAGTCTCCCGATAAAAATGATACCTCACTTGTGTGGGTGGGCCTAGCGCCCTCGACAGGAAACGCCCCAAAGCGCAATGTGGACACATCCAAATTTTTGGAAGAAAACAGAGGTGTTTTTTTCCGAAGTGCCTACCTGTAGATTTTGGCCTCTAGCTCAGCCGGCACCTAGGGAAACCTACCAAACCTGTGCATTTCTGAAAACTAGAGACCTAGGGGAATCCAAGGAGGGGTGACTTGCGGGGCTCGGACCAGGTTCTGTTACCCAGAATCCTTTGCAAACCTCAAAAAGTGGCTAAAAAAACAAGTTTTCCTCACATTTCGGTGACAGAAACTTCTGGAATCTGAGAGGAGCCACAAATTTCCTTCCACCCAGCGTTCCCCCCAAGTCCTCCCGATAAAAATGATACCTCACTTGTGTGGGTAGGCCTAGCGCCCCGCGACAGGAAACGCCCCAAAGCGCAACGTGGACACATCCAAATTTTTGGAAGAAAACAGAGGTGTTTTTTGCGATATGCCTACCTGTAGATTTTGGCCCTCTAGCTCAGCCGGCACCTAGGGAAACCTACCAAACCTGTGCATTTCTGAAAACTAGAGACCTAGGGGAATCCAAGGAGGGGTGACTTGCGGGGCTCGGACCAGGTTCTGTTACCCAGAATTCTTTGCAAACCTCAAAAAGTGGCTAAAAAAACAAGTTTTCCTCACATTTCGGTGACAGAAACTTCTGGAATCTGAGAGGAGCCACAAATTTCCTTCCACCCAGCGTTCCCCAAGTCTCCCCGATAAAAATGATACCTCACTTGTGTGGGTAGGCCTAGCGCCCGCGACAGGAAACGCCCCAAAGCGCAACGTGGACACATCCAAATTTTTGGAAGAAAACAGAGGTGTTTTTTGCGAAGTGCCTACCTGTAGATTTTGGCCTCTAGCTCAGCCGGCACCTAGGGAAACCTACCAAACCTGTGCATTTCTGAAAACTAGAGACGTAGGGGAATCCAAGGAGGGGTGACTTGCGGGGCTCGGACCAGGTTCTGTTACCCAGAATCCTTTGCAAACCTCAAAAAAGTGGCTAAAAAAACAAGTTTTCCTCACATTTCGGTGACAGAAACTTCTGGAATCTGAGAGGAGCCACAAATTTCCTTCCACCCAGCCAGCGTTCCCCCAAGTCTCCCGATAAAAATGATACCTCACTTGTGTGGGTAGGCCTAGCGCCCGCGACAGGAAACGCCCCAAAGCGCAACGTGGACATATCCAAATTTTTGGAAGAAAACAGAGGTGTTTTTTGCGAAGTGCCTACCTGTAGATTTTGGCCTCTAGCTCAGCCGGCACTTAGGGAAACCTACCAAACCTGTGCATTTCTGAAAACTAGAGACCTAGGGGAATCCAAGGAGGGGTGACTTGCGGGGCTCAGACCAGGTTCTGTTACGCAGAATCCTTTGCAAACCTCAAAAAGTGGCTAAAAAAACAAGTTTTCCTCACATTTCGGTGACAGAAAGTTCTGGAATCTGAGAGGAGCCACAAATTTCCTTCCACCCAGCGTTCCCCCCCAGTCTCCCGATAAAAATGGTACCTCACTTGTGTGGGTAGGCCTAGCGCCCGCGACAGGAAACGCCCCAAAGCGCAACGTGGACATATCCAAATTTTTGGAAGAAAACAGAGGTGTTTTTTGCGAAGTGCCTACCTGTAGATTTTGGCCCTCTAGCTCAGCCGGCAGCTAGGGAAACCTACCAAACCTGTGCATTTCTGAAAACTAGAGACCTAGGGGAATCCAAGGAGGGGTGAGTTGCGGGGCTCGGACCAGGTTCTGTTACCCAGAATCCTTTGCAAACCTCAAAAAGTGGCAAACAAGCTTTCCTCACATTTCGGTGACAGAAACTTCTGGAATCTGAGAGGAGCCACACATTTCCTTCCACACAGCGTTCCCCCAAGTCTCCCGATAAAAATGATACCTCACTTGTGTGGGTAGGCCTAGCGCCTGCAACAGGAAACGCCCCAAAGCGCAACGTGGATACATCCAAATTTTTGGAAGAAAACAGAGGTGTTTTTTGCAAAGTGCCTACCTGTAGATTTTGGCCTCTAGCTCAGCCGGCACCTAGGAAAACCTACCAAACCTGTGCATTTCTGAAAACTAGAGACCTAGGGGAATCCAAGGAGGGGTGACTTGCGGGGCTCGGACCAGTTTCTGTTACCCAGAATCCTTTGCAAACCTCAAAAAGTGGCAAAAAAAACAAGGTTTCCTCACATTTCGGTGACAGAAACTTCTGGAATCTGAGAGGAGCCACACATTTCCTTCCACACAGCGTTCCCCCAAGTCTCCCGATAAAAATGATACCTCACTTGTGTGGGTAGGCCTAGCGCCCGCGACAGGAAACGCCCCAAAGCGCAACGTGGACACATCCAAATTTTTGGAAGAAAACAGAGGTGTTTTTTGCGAAGTGCCTACCTGTAGATTTTGGCCTCTAGCTCAGCCGGCACCTAGGGAAACCTACCAAACCTGTGCATTTCTGAAAACTAGAGACGTAGGGGAATCCAAGGAGGGGTGACTTGCGGGGCTCGGACCAGGTTCTGTTACCCAGAATCCTTTGCAAACCTCAAAAAGTGGCTAAAAAAACAAGTTTTCCTCACATTTCGGTGACAGAAACTTCTGGAATCTGAGAGGAGCCACAAATTTCCTTCCACCCAGCGTTCCCCCAAGTCTCCCGATAAAAATGATACCTCACTTGTGTGGGTAGGCCTAGCGCCCGCGACAGGAAACGCCCCAAAGCGCAACGTGGACATATCCAAATTTTTGGAAGAAAACAGAGGTGTTTTTTGCGAAGTGCCTACCTGTAGATTTTGGCCTCTAGCTCAGCCGGCACCTAGGGAAACCTACCAAACCTGTGCATTTCTGAAAACTAGAGACCTAGGGGAATCCAAGGAGGGGTGACTTGCGGGGCTCAGACCAGGTTCTGTTACGCAGAATCCTTTGCAAACCTCAAAAAGTGGCTAAAAAAACAAGTTTTCCTCACATTTCGGTGACAGAAAGTTCTGGAATCTGAGAGGAGCCACAAATTTCCTTCCACGAAGCGTTCCCCCCAGTCTCCCGATAAAAATGGTACCTCACTTGTGTGGGTAGGCCTAGCGCCCGCGACAGGAAACGCCCCAAAGCGCAACGTGGACATATCCAATTTTTTGGAAGAAAACAGAGGTGTTTTTTGCGAAGTGCCTACCTGTAGATTTTGGCCTCTAGCTCAGCCGGCAGCTAGGGAAACCTACCAAACCTGTGCATTTCTGAAAACTAGAGACCTAGGGGAATCCAAGGAGGGGTGAGTTGCGGGGCTCGGACCAGGTTCTGTTACCCAGAATCCTTTGCAAACCTCAAAAAGTGGCAAAAAAAAACAAGGTTTCCTCACATTTCGGTGACAGAAACTTCTGGAATCTGAGAGGAGCCACACATTTCCTTCCACACAGCGTTCCCCCAAGTCTCCCGATAAAAATGATACCTCACTTGTGTGGGTAGGCCTAGCGCCTGCAACAGGAAACGCCCCAAAGCGCAACGTGGATACATCCAAATTTTTGGAAGAAAACAGAGGTGTTTTTTGCAAAGTGCCTACCTGTAGATTTTGGCCTCTAGCTCAGCCGGCACCTAGGAAAACCTACCAAACCTGTGCATTTCTGAAAACTAGAGACCTAGGGGAATCCAAGGAGGGGTGACTTGCGGGGCTCGGACCAGTTTCTGTTACCCAGAATCCTTTGCAAACCTCAAAAAGTGGCCAAAAAAACAAGTTTTCCTCACATTTCGGTGACAGAAAGTTCTGGAATCTGAGAGGAGCCACAAATTTCCTTCCACCCAGCGTTCCCCCAAGTCTCCCGATAAAAATGATACCTCACTTGTGTGGGTGGGCCTAGCGCCCTCAACAGGAAACGCCCCAAAGCGCAATGTGGACACATCCAAATTTTTGGAAGAAAACAGAGGTGTTTTTTACGAAGTGCCTACCTGTAGATTTTGGCCTCTAGCTCAGCCGGCACCTAGGGAAACCTACCAAACCTGTGCATTTCTGAAAACTAGAGACCTAGGGGAATCCAAGGAGGGGTGACTTGCGGGGCTCAGACCAGGTTCTGTTACCCAGAATCCTTTGCAAACCTCAAAAAGTGGCTAAAAAAACAAGTTTTCCTCACATTTCGGTGACAGAAAGTTCTGGAATCTGAGAGGAGCCACAAATTTCCTTCCACCCAGCGTTCCCCCAAGTCTCCCGATAAAAATGGTACCTCACTTGTGTGGGTAGGCCTAGCGCCCGCGACAGGAAACGCCCCAAAGCGCAACATGGACATATCCAAATTTTTGGAAGAAAACAGAGGTGTTTTTTGCGAAGTGCCTACCTGTAGATTTTGGCCTCTAGCTCAGCCGGCAGCTAGGGAAACCTACCAAACCTGTGCATTTCTGAAAACTAGAGACCTAGGGGAATCCAAGGAGGGGTGACTTGCGGGGCTCGGACCAGGTTCTGTTACCCAGAATCCTTTGCAAACCTCAAAAAGTGGCTAAAAAAACAAGTTTCCTCACATTTCGGTGACAGAAAGTTCTGGAATCTGAGAGGAGCCACAAATTTCCTTCCACCCAGCGTTCCCCCAAGTCTCCCGATAAAAATGATACCTCACTTGTGTGGGTAGGCCTAGCGCCCGCGACAGGAAACGCCCCAAAGCGCAACGTGGACACATCCAAATTTTTGGAAGAAAACAGAGGTGTTTTTTGCGAAGTGCCTACCTGTAGATTTTGGCCTCTAGCTCAACCGGCACCTAGGGAAACCTACCAAACCTGTGCATTTCTGAAAACTAGAGACGTAGGGGAATCCAAGGAGGGGTGACTTGCGGGGCTCGGACCAGGTTCTGTTACCCAGAATCCTTTGCAAACCTCAAAAAGTGGCTAAAAAAACAAGTTTTCCTCACATTTCGGTGACAGAAACTTCTGGAATCTGAGAGGAGCCACAAATTTCCTTCCACCCAGCGTTCCCCCAAGTCTCCCGATAAAAATGATACCTCACTTGTGTGGGTAGGCCTAGCGCCCGCGACAGGAAACGCCCCAAAGCGCAACGTGGACATATCCAAATTTTTGGAAGAAAACAGAGGTGTTTTTTGCAAAGTGCCTACCTGTAGATTTTGGCCTCTAGCTCAGCCGGCACCTAGGGAAACCTACCAAACCTGTGCATTTCTGAAAACTAGAGACCTAGGGGAATCCAAGGAGGGGTGACTTGCGGGGCTCAGACCAGGTTCTGTTACCCAGAATCCTTTGCAAACCTCAAAAAGTGGCTAAAAAAACAAGTTTTCCTCACATTTCGGTGACAGAAAGTTCTGGAATCTGAGAGGAGCCACAAATTTCCTTCCACGAAGCGTTCCCCCCAGTCTCCCGATAAAAATGGTACCTCACTTGTGTGGGTAGGCCTAGCGCCCGCGACAGGAAACGCCCCAAAGCGCAACGTGGACATATCCAATTTTTTGGAAGAAAACAGAGGTGTTTTTTGCGAAGTGCCTACCTGTAGATTTTGGCCTCTAGCTCAGCCGGCAGCTAGGGAAACCTACCAAACCTGTGCATTTCTGAAAACTAGAGACCTAGGGGAATCCAAGGAGGGGTGAGTTGCGGGGCTCGGACCAGGTTCTGTTACCCAGAATCCTTTGCAAACCTCAAAAAGTGGCAAAAAAAACAAGGTTTCCTCACATTTCGGTGACAGAAACTTCTGGAATCTGAGAGGAGCCACACATTTCCTTCCACACAGCGTTCCCCCAAGTCTCCCGATAAAAATGATACCTCACTTGTGTGGGTAGGCCTAGCGCCTGCAACAGGAAACGCCCCAAAGCGCAACGTGGATACATCCAAATTTTTGGAAGAAAACAGAGGTGTTTTTTGCAAAGTGCCTACCTGTAGATTTTGGCCTCTAGCTCAGCCGGCACCTAGGAAAACCTACCAAACCTGTGCATTTCTGAAAACTAGAGACCTAGGGGAATCCAAGGAGGGGTGACTTGCGGGGCTCAGACCAGGTTCTGTTACCCAGAATCCTTTGCAAACCTCAAAAAGTGGCTAAAAAAACAAGTTTTCCTCACATTTCGGTGACAGAAAGTTCTGGAATCTGAGAGGAGCCACAAATTTCCTTCCACCCAGCGTTCCCCCAAGTCTCCCGATAAAAATGGTACCTCACTTGTGTGGGTAGGCCTAGCGCCCGCGACAGGAAACGCCCCAAAGCGCAACATGGACATATCCAAATTTTTGGAAGAAAACAGAGGTGTTTTTTGCGAAGTGCCTACCTGTAGATTTTGGCCTCTAGCTCAGCCGGCAGCTAGGGAAACCTACCAAACCTGTGCATTTCTGAAAACTAGAGACCTAGGGGAATCCAAGGAGGGGTGACTTGCGGGGCTCGGACCAGGTTCTGTTACCCAGAATCCTTTGCAAACCTCAAAAAGTGGCTAAAAAAACAAGTTTCCTCACATTTCGGTGACAGAAAGTTCTGGAATCTGAGAGGAGCCACAAATTTCCTTCCACCCAGCGTTCCCCCAAGTCTCCCGATAAAAATGATACCTCACTTGTGTGGGTAGGCCTAGCGCCCGCGACAGGAAACGCCCCAAAGCGCAACGTGGACACATCCAAATTTTTGGAAGAAAACAGAGGTGTTTTTTGCGAAGTGCCTACCTGTAGATTTTGGCCTCTAGCTCAGCCGGCACCTAGGGAAACCTACCAAACCTGTGCATTTCTGAAAACTAGAGACGTAGGGGAATCCAAGGAGGGGTGACTTGCGGGGCTCGGACCAGGTTCTGTTACCCAGAATCCTTTGCAAACCTCAAAAAGTGGCTAAAAAAACAAGTTTTCCTCACATTTCGGTGACAGAAACTTCTGGAATCTGAGAGGAGCCACAAATTTCCTTCCACCCAGCGTTCCCCCAAGTCTCCCGATAAAAATGATACCTCACTTGTGTGGGTAGGCCTAGCGCCCGCGACAGGAAACGCCCCAAAGCGCAACGTGGACATATCCAAATTTTTGGAAGAAAACAGAGGTGTTTTTTGCGAAGTGCCTACCTGTAGATTTTGGCCTCTAGCTCAACCGGCACCTAGGGAAACCTACCAAACCTGTGCATTTCTGAAAACTAGAGACCTAGGGGAATCCAAGGAGGGGTGACTTGCGGGGCTCAGACCAGGTTCTGTTACCCAGAATCCTTTGCAAACCTCAAAAAGTGGCTAAAAAAACAAGTTTTCCTCACATTTCGGTGACAGAAAGTTCTGGAATCTGAGAGGAGCCACAAATTTCCTTCCACCCAGCGTTCCCCCCAGTCTCCCGATAAAAATGGTACCTCACTTGTGTGGGTAGGCCTAGCGCCCGCGACAGGAAACGCCCCAAAGCGCAACGTGGACATATCCAAATTTTTGGAAGAAAACAGAGGTGTTTTTTGCGAAGTGCCTACCTGTAGATTTTGGCCTCTAGCTCAGCCGGCAGCTAGGGAAACCTACCAAACCTGTGCATTTCTGAAAACTAGAGACCTAGGGGAATCCAAGGAGGGGTGAGTTGCGGGGCTCGGACCAGGTTCTGTTACCCAGAATCCTTTGCAAACCTCAAAAAGTGGCAAAAAAAACAAGGTTTCCTCACATTTCGGTGACAGAAACTTCTGGAATCTGAGAGGAGCCACAAATTTCCTTCCACACAGCGTTACCCCAAGTCTCCCGATAAAAATGATACCTCACTTGTGTGGGTAGGCCTAGCGCCTGCAACAGGAAACGCCCCAAAGCGCAACGTGGATACATCCAAATTTTTGGAAGAAAACAGAGGTGTTTTTTGCAAAGTGCCTACCTGTAGATTTTGGCCTCTAGCTCAGCCGGCACCTAGGAAAACCTACCAAACCTGTGCATTTCTGAAAACTAGAGACCTAGGGGAATCCAAGGAGGGGTGACTTGCGGGGCTCGGACCAGTTTCTGTTACCCAGAATCCTTTGCAAACCTCAAAAAGTGGCCAAAAAAACAAGTTTTCCTCACATTTCGGTGACAGAAAGTTCTGGAATCTGAGAGGAGCCACAAATTTCCTTCCACCCAGCGTTCCCCCAAGTCTCCCGATAAAAATGATACCTCACTTGTGTGGGTGGGCCTAGCGCCCTCAACAGGAAACGCCCCAAAGCGCAATGTGGACACATCCAAATTTTTGGAAGAAAACAGAGGTGTTTTTTACGAAGTGCCTACCTGTAGATTTTGGCCTCTAGCTCAGCCGGCACCTAGGGAAACCTACCAAACCTGTGCATTTCTGAAAACTAGAGACCTAGGGGAATCCAAGGAGGGGTGACTTGCGGGGCTCAGACCAGGTTCTGTTACCCAGAATCCTTTGCAAACCTCAAAAAGTGGCTAAAAAAACAAGTTTTCCTCACATTTCGGTGACAGAAAGTTCTGGAATCTGAGAGGAGCCACAAATTTCCTTCCACCCAGCGTTCCCCCAAGTCTCCCGATAAAAATGGTACCTCACTTGTGTGGGTAGGCCTAGCGCCCGCGACAGGAAACGCCCCAAAGCGCAACATGGACATATCCAAATTTTTGGAAGAAAACAGAGGTGTTTTTTGCGAAGTGCCTACCTGTAGATTTTGGCCTCTAGCTCAGCCGGCAGCTAGGGAAACCTACCAAACCTGTGCATTTCTGAAAACTAGAGACCTAGGGGAATCCAAGGAGGGGTGACTTGCGGGGCTCGGACCAGGTTCTGTTACCCAGAATCCTTTGCAAACCTCAAAAAGTGGCTAAAAAAACAAGTTTCCTCACATTTCGGTGACAGAAAGTTCTGGAATCTGAGAGGAGCCACAAATTTCCTTCCACCCAGCGTTCCCCCAAGTCTCCCGATAAAAATGATACCTCACTTGTGTGGGTAGGCCTAGCGCCCGCGACAGGAAACGCCCCAAAAGCGCAACGTGGACACATCCAAATTTTTGGAAGAAAACAGAGGTGTTTTTTGCGAAGTGCCTACCTGTAGATTTTGGCCTCTAGCTCAGCCGGCACCTAGGGAAACCTACCAAACCTGTGCCTTTCTGAAAACTAGAGACCTAGGGGAATCCAAGGAGGGGTGACTTGCGGGGCTCGGACCAGGTTCTGTTACCCAGAATCCTTTGCAAACCTCAAAAAGTGGCTATAAAAACAAGTTTTCCTCACATTTCGGTGACAGAAAGTTCTGGAATCTGAGAGGAGCCACAAATTTCCTTCCACACAGCGTTCCCCCAAGTCTCCCGATAAAAATGATACCTCACTTGTGTGGGTAGGCCTAGCGCCTGCAACAGGAAACGCCCCAAAGCGCAACGTGGACACATCCAAATTTTTGGAAGAAAACAGAGGTGTTTTTTGCAAAGTGCCTACCTGTAGATTTTGGCCTCTAGCTCAGCCGGCACCTAGGAAAACCTACCAAACCTGTGCATTTCTGAAAACTAGAGACCTAGGGGAATCCAAGGAGGGGTGACTTGCGGGGCTCGGACCAGGTTCTGTTACCCAGAATCCTTTGCAAACCTCAAAAAGTGGCCAAAAAAACAAGTTTTCCTCACATTTCGGTGACAGAAAGTTCTGGAATCTGAGAGGAGCCACAAATTTCCTTCCACCCAGCGTTCCCCCAAGTCTCCCGATAAAAGTGATACCTCACTTGTGTGGGTGGGCCTAGCGCCCTCGACAGGAAACGCCCCAAAGCGCAATGTGGACACATCCAAATTTTTGGAAGAAAACAGATGTGTTTTTTACGAAGTGCCTACCTGTAGATTTTGGCCTCTAGCTCAGCCGGCACCTAGGGAAACCTACCAAACCTGTGTATTTCTGAAAACTAGAGACCTAGGGGAATCCAAGGAGGGGTGACTTGCGGGGCTCGGACCAGATTCTGTTACCCAGAATCCTTTGCAAACCTCAAAAAGTGGCTAACAAAACAATTTTTCCTCACATTTCAGTGACAGAAAGTTCTGAATCTGAGAGGAGCCACAAATTTCCTTCCATCCAGCGTTCCCCCAAGTCTCCCGATAAAAATGATACCTCACTTGTGTGGGTAGGCCTAGCGCCCGCGACAGGAAACGCCCCAAAGCGCAACGTGGACACATCCAAATTTTTGGAAGAAAACAGAGGTGTTTTTTGCGATATGCCTACCTGTAGATTTTGGCCTCTAGCTCAGCCGGCACCTAGGGAAACCTACCAAACCTGTGCATTTCTGAAAACTAGAGACCTAGGGGAATCCAAGGAGGGGTGACTTGCGGGGCTCGGACCATGCTCTGTTACCCAGAATTCTTTGCAAACCTCAAAAAGTGGCTAAAAAAACAAGTTTTCCTCACATTTCGGTGACAGAAACTTCTGGAATCTGAGAGGAGCCACAAATTTCCTTCCACCCAGCGTTCCCCCAAGTCTCCCGATAAAAATGATACCTCACTTGTGTGGGTAGGCCTAGCGCCCGCGACAGGAAACGCCCCAAAGCGCAACGTGGACACATCCAAATTTTTGGAAGAAAACAGAGGTGTTTTTTGCGAAGTGCCTACCTGTAAATTTTGGCCTCTAGCTCAGCCGGCACCTAGGGAAACCTACCAAACCTGTGCATTTCTGAAAACTAGAGACCTAGGGGAATACAAGGAGGGGTGACTTGCGGGGCTCGGACCAGGTTCTGTTACCCAGAATCCTTTGCAAACCTCAAAAAGTGGCTAAAAAAACAAGTTTTCCTCACATTTCGGTGACAGAAAGTTCTGGAATCTGAGAGGAGCCACAAATTTCCTTCCACCCAGCGTTCCCCCAAGTCTCCCGATAAAAATGATACCTCACTTGTGTGGGTGGGCCTAGCGCCCTCGACAGGAAACGCCCCAAAGCGCAATGTGGACACATCCAAATTTTTGGAAGAAAACAGAGGTGTTTTTTCCGAAGTGCCTACCTGTAGATTTTGGCCTCTAGCTCAGCCGGCACCTAGGGAAACCTACCAAACCTGTGCATTTCTGAAAACTAGAGACCTAGGGGAATCCAAGGAGGGGTGACTTGCGGGGCTCGGACCAGGTTCTGTTACCCAGAATCCTTTGCAAACCTCAAAAAGTGGCTAAAAAAACAAGTTTTCCTCACATTTCGGTGACAGAAACTTCTGGAATCTGAGAGGAGCCACAAATTTCCTTCCACCCAGCGTTCCCCCAAGTCTCCCGATAAAAATGATACCTCACTTGTGTGGGTAGGCCTAGCGCCCGCGACAGGAAACGCCCCAAAGCGCAACGTGGACACATCCAAATTTTTGGAAGAAAACAGAGGTGTTTTTTGCGATATGCCTACCTGTAGATTTTGGCCTCTAGCTCAGCCGGCACCTAGGGAAACCTACCAAACCTGTGCATTTCTGAAAACTAGAGACCTAGGGGAATCCAAGGAGGGGTGACTTGCGGGGCTCGGACCAGGTTCTGTTACCCAGAATTCTTTGCAAACCTCAAAAAGTGGCTAAAAAAACAAGTTTTCCTCACATTTCGGTGACAGAAACTTCTGGAATCTGAGAGGAGCCACAAATTTCCTTCCACCCAGCGTTCCCCCAAGTCTCCCGATAAAAATGATACCTCACTTGTGTGGGTAGGCCTAGCGCCCGCGACAGGAAACGCCCCAAAGCGCAACGTGGACACATCCAAATTTTTGGAAGAAAACAGAGGTGTTTTTTGCGAAGTGCCTACCTGTAGATTTTGGCCTCTAGCTCAGCCGGCACCTAGGGAAACCTACCAAACCTGTGCATTTCTGAAAACTAGAGACGTAGGGGAATCCAAGGAGGGGTGACTTGCGGGGCTCGGACCAGGTTCTGTTACCCAGAATCCTTTGCAAACCTCAAAAAGTGGCTAAAAAAACAAGTTTTCCTCACATTTCGGTGACAGAAACTTCTGGAATCTGAGAGGAGCCACAAATTTCCTTCCACCCAGCGTTCCCCCAAGTCTCCCGATAAAAATGATACCTCACTTGTGTGGGTAGGCCTAGCGCCCGCGACAGGAAACGCCCCAAAGCGCAACGTGGACATATCCAAATTTTTGGAAGAAAACAGAGGTGTTTTTTGCGAAGTGCCTACCTGTAGATTTTGGCCTCTAGCTCAGCCGGCACCTAGGGAAACCTACCAAACCTGTGCATTTCTGAAAACTAGAGACCTAGGGGAATCCAAGGAGGGGTGACTTGCGGGGCTCGGACCAGGTTCTGTTACCCAGAATCCTTTGCAAACCTCAAAAAGTGGCTAAAAAAACAAGTTTTCCTCACATTTCGGTGACAGAAATTTCTGGAATCTGAGAGGAGCCACAAATTTCCTTCCACCCAGCGTTCCCCCCAGTCTCCCGATAAAAATGGTACCTCACTTGTGTGGGTAGGCCTAGCGCCCGCGACAGGAAACGCCCCAAAGCGCAACGTGGACATATCCAAATTTTTGGAAGAAAACAGAGGTGTTTTTTGCGAAGTGCCTACCTGTAGATTTTGGCCTCTAGCTCAGCCGGCAGCTAGGGAAACCTACCAAACC
The DNA here is from genome assembly GCF_031143425.1 of Pleurodeles waltl. Classification (NCBI taxonomy): domain Eukaryota; kingdom Metazoa; phylum Chordata; class Amphibia; order Caudata; family Salamandridae; genus Pleurodeles; species Pleurodeles waltl. The sequence goes on along the minus strand of NW_027150119.1, from coordinate 72,721 downwards.
TGTGCATTTCTGAAAACTAGAGACCTAGGGGAATCCAAGGAGGGGTGAGTTGCGGGGCTCGGACCAGGTTCTGTTACCCAGAATCCTTTGCAAACCTCAAAAAGTGGCAAAAAAAACAAGGTTTCCTCACATTTCGGTGACAGAAACTTCTGGAATCTGAGAGGAGCCACAAATTTCCTTCCACACAGCGTTCCCCCAAGTGTCCCGATAAAAATGATACCTCACTTGTGTGGGTAGGCCTAGCGCCTGCAACAGGAAACGCCCCAAAGCGCAACGTGGATACATCCAAATTTTTGGAAGAAAACAGAGGTGTTTTTTGCAAAGTGCCTACCTGTAGATTTTGGCCTCTAGCTCAGCCGGCACCTAGGAAAACCTACCAAACCTGTGCATTTCTGAAAACTAGAGACCTAGGGGAATCCAAGGAGGGGTGACTTGCGGGGCTCGGACCAGTTTCTGTTACCCAGAATCCTTTGCAAACCTCAAAAAGTGGCCAAAAAAACAAGTTTTCCTCACATTTCGGTGACAGAAAGTTCTGGAATCTGAGAGGAGCCACAAATTTCCTTCCACCCAGCGTTCCCCCAAGTCTCCCGATAAAAATGATACCTCACTTGTATGGGTGGGCCTAGCGCCCTCAACAGGAAACGCCCCAAAGCGCAATGTGGACACATCCAAATTTTTGGAAGAAAACAGAGGTGTTTTTTACGAAGTGCCTACCTGTAGATTTTGGCCTCTAGCTCAGCCGGCACCTAGGGAAACCTACCAAACCTGTGCATTTCTGAAAACTAGAGACCTAGGGGAATCCAAGGAGGGGTGACTTGCTGGGCTCAGACCAGGTTCTGTTACCCAGAATCCTTTGCAAACCTCAAAAAGTGGCTAAAAAAACAAGTTTTCCTCACATTTCAGTGACAGAAAGTTCTGGAATCTGAGAGGAGCCACAAATTTCCTTCCACCCAGCGTTCCCCCAAGTCTCCCGATAAAAATGGTACCTCACTTGTGTGGGTAGGCCTAGCGCCCGCGACAGGAAACGCCCCAAAGCGCAACATGGACATATCCACATTTTTGGAAGAAAACAGAGGTGTTTTTTGCGAAGTGCCTACCTGTAGATTTTGGCCTCTAGCTCAGCCGGCAGCTAGGGAAACCTACCAAACCTGTGCATTTCTGAAAACTAGAGACCTAGGGGAATCCAAGGAGGGGTGACTTGCGGGGCTCGGACCAGGTTCTGTTACCCAGAATCCTTTGAAAACCTCAAAAAGTGGCTAAAAAAACAAGTTTCCTCACATTTCGGTGACAGAAAGTTCTGGAATCTGAGAGGAGCCACAAATTTCCTTCCACCCAGCGTTCCCCCAAGTCTCCCGATAAAAATGATACCTCACTTGTGTGGGTAGGCCTAGCGCCCGCGACAGGAAACGCCCCAAAGCGCAACGTGGACACATCCAAATTTTTGGAAGAAAACAGAGGTGTTTTTTGCGAAGTGCCTACCTGTAGATTTTGGCCTCTAGCTCAGCCGGCACCTAGGGAAACCTACCAAACCTGTGCATTTCTGAAAACTAGAGACGTAGGGGAATCCAAGGAGGGGTGACTTGCGGGGCTCGGACCAGGTTCTGTTACCCAGAATCCTTTGCAAACCTCAAAAAGTGGCTAAAAAAACAAGTTTTCCTCACATTTCGGTGACAGAAACTTCTGGAATCTGAGAGGAGCCACAAATTTCCTTCCACCCAGCGTTCCCCCACGTCTCCCGATAAAAATGATACCTCACTTGTGTGGGTAGGCCTAGCGCCCGCGACAGGAAACGCCCCAAAGCGCAACATGGACATATCCAAATTTTTGGAAGAAAACAGAGGTGTTTTTTGCGAAGTGCCTACCTGTAGATTTTGGCCTCTAGCTCAGCCGGCACCTAGGGAAACCTACCAAACCTGTGCATTTCTGAAAACTAGAGACCTAGGGGAATCCAAGGAGGGGTGACTTGCGGGGCTCAGACCAGGTTCTGTTACCCAGAATCCTTTGCAAACCTCAAAAAGTGGCTAAAAAAACAAGTTTTCCTCACATTTCGGTGACAGAAAGTTCTGGAATCTGAGAGGAGCCACAAATTTCCTTCCACCCAGCGTTCCCCCCAGTCTCCCGATAAAAATGGTACCTCACTTGTGTGGGTAGGCCTAGCGCCCGCGACAGGAAACGCCGCAAAGCGCAACGTGGACATATCCAAATTTTTGGAAGAAAACAGAGGTGTTTTTTGCGAAGTGCCTACCTGTAGATTTTGGCCTCTAGCTCAGCCGGCAGCTAGGGAAACCTACCAAACCTGTGCATTTCTGAAAACTAGAGACCTAGGGGAATCCAAGGAGGGGTGACTTGCGGGGCTCGGACCAGGTTCTGTTACCCAGAATCCTTTGCAAACCTCAAAAAGTGGCAAAAAAAACAAGGTTTCCTCACATTTCGGTGACAGAAAGTTCTGGAATCTGAGAGGAGCCACAAATTTCCTTCCACCCAGAATTCCCCCAAGTCTCCCGATAAAAATGATACCTCACTTGTGTGGGTGGGCCTAGCGCCCTCGACAGGAAACGCCCCAAAGCGCAATGTGGACCCATCCAAATTTTTGGAAGAAAACAGAGGTGTTTTTTGCAAAGTGCCTACCTGTAGATTTTGGCCTCTAGCTCAGCCGGCACCTAGGGAAACCTACCAAACCTGTGCATTTCTGAAAACTAGAGACCTAGGGGAATCCAAGGAGGGGTGACTTGCGGGGCTCGGACCAGGTTCTGTTACCCAGAATCCTTTGCAAACCTCAAAAAGTGGCTAAAAAAACAAGTTTTCCTCACATTTCGGTGACAGAAACTTCTGGAATCTGAGAGGAGCCACAAATTTCCTTCCACCCAGCGTTCCCCCAAGTCTCCCGATAAAAATGATACCTCACTTGTGTGGGTAGGCCTAGCGCCCGCGACAGGAAACGCCCCAAAGCGCAACGTGGACACATCCAAATTTTTGGAAGAAAACAGAGGTGTTTTTTGCGATATGCCTACCTGTAGATTTTGGCCTCTAGCTCAGCCGGCACCTAGGGAAACCTACCAAACCTGTGCATTTCTGAAAACTAGAGACCTAGGGGAATCCAAGGAGGGGTGACTTGCGGGGCTCGGACCAGGTTCTGTTACCCAGAATTCTTTGCAAACCTCAAAAAGTGGCTAAAAAAACAAGTTTTCCTCACATTTCGGTGACAGAAACTTCTGGAATCTGAGAGGAGCCACAAATTTCCTTCCACCCAGCGTTCCCCCAAGTCTCCCGATAAAAATGATACCTCACTTGTGTGGGTAGGCCTAGCGCCCGCGACAGGAAACGCCCCAAAGCGCAACGTGGACACATCCAAATTTTTGGAAGAAAACAGAGGTGTTTTTTGCGAAGTGCCTACCTGTAGATTTTGGCCTCTAGCTCAGCCGGCACCTAGGGAAACCTACCAAACCTGTGCATTTCTGAAAACTAGAGACGTAGGGGAATCCAAGGAGGGGTGACTTGCGGGGCTCGGACCAGGTTCTGTTACCCAGAATCCTTTGCAAACCTCAAAAAGTGGCTAAAAAAACAAGTTTTCCTCACATTTCGGTGACAGAAACTTCTGGAATCTGAGAGGAGCCACAAATTTCCTTCCACCCAGCGTTCCCCCAAGTCTCCCGATAAAAATGATACCTCACTTGTGTGGGTAGGCCTAGCGCCCGCGACAGGAAACGCCCCAAAGCGCAACGTGGACATATCCAAATTTTTGGAAGAAAACAGAGGTGTTTTTTGCGAAGTGCCTACCTGTAGATTTTGGCCTCTAGCTCAGCCGGCACCTAGGGAAACCTACCAAACCTGTGCATTTCTGAAAACTAGAGACCTAGGGGAATCCAAGGAGGGGTGACTTGCGGGGCTCAGACCAGGTTCTGTTACCCAGAATCCTTTGCAAACCTCAAAAAGTGGCTAAAAAAACAAGTTTTCCTCACATTTCGGTGACAGAAAGTTCTGGAATCTGAGAGGAGCCACAAATTTCCTTCCACCCAGCGTTCCCCCAAGTCTCCCGATAAAAATGGTACCTCACTTGTGTGGGTAGGCCTAGCGCCCGCGACAGGAAACGCCCCAAAGCGCAACATGGACATATCCAAATTTTTGAAAGAAAACAGAGGTGTTTTTTGCGAAGTGCCTACCTGTAGATTTTGGCCTCTAGCTCAGCCGGCAGCTAGGGAAACCTACCAAACCTGTGCATTTCTGAAAACTAGAGACCTAGGGGAATCCAAGGAGGGGTGAGTTGCGGGGCTCGGACCAGGTTCTGTTACCCAGAATCCTTTGCAAACCTCAAAAAGTGGCAAAAAAAACAAGGTTTCCTCACATTTCGGTGACAGAAACTTCTGGAATCTGAGAGGAGCCACAAATCTCCTTCCACACAGCGTTCCCCCAAGTCTCCCGATAAAAATGATACCTCACTTGTGTGGGTAGGCCTAGCGCCTGCAACAGGAAACGCCCCAAAGCGCAACGTGGATACATCCAAATTTTTGGAAGAAAACAGAGGAGTTTTTTGCAAAGTGCCTACCTGTAGATTTTGGCCTCTAGCTCAGCCGGCACCTAGGAAAACCTACCAAACCTGTCCATTTCTGAAAACTAGAGACCTAGGGGAATCCAAGGAGGGGTGACTTGCGGGGCTCGGACCAGTTTCTGTTACCCAGAATCCTTTGCAAACCTCAAAAAGTGGCCAAAAAAACAAGTTTTCCTCACATTTCGGTGACAGAAAGTTCTGGAATCTGAGAGGAGCCACAAATTTCCTTCCACCCAGCGTTCCCCCAAGTCTCCCGATAAAAATGATACCTCACTTGTGTGGGTGGGCCTAGCGCCCTCAACAGGAAACGCCCCAAAGCGCAATGTGGACACATCCAAATTTTTTGAAGAAAACAGAGGTGTTTTTTACGAAGTGCCTACCTGTAGATTTTGGCCTCTAGCTCAGCCGGCAGCTAGGGAAACCTACCAAACCTGTGCATTTCTGAAAACTAGAGACCTAGGGGAATCCAAGGAGGGGTGACTTGCGGGGCTCAGACCAGGTTCTGTTACCCAGAATCCTTTGCAAACCTCAAAAAGTGGCTAAAAAAACAAGTTTTCCTCACATTTCGGTGACAGAAAGTTCTGGAATCTGAGAGGAGCCACAAATTTCCTTCCACCCAGCGTTCCCCCAAGTCTCCCGATAAAAATGGTACCTCACTTGTGTGGGTAGGCCTAGCGCCCGCGACAGGAAACGCCCCAAAGCGCAACATGGACATATCCAAATTTTTGGAAGAAAACAGAGGTGTTTTTTGCGAAGTGCCTACCTGTAGATTTTGGCCTCTAGCTCAGCCGGCAGCTAGGGAAACCTACCAAACCTGTGCATTTCTGTAAACTAGAGACCTAGGGGAATCCAAGGAGGGGTGACTTGCGGGGCTCGGACCAGGTTCTGTTACCCAGAATCCTTTGCAAACCTCAAAAAGTGGCTAAAAGAACAAGTTTCCTCACATTTCGGTGACAGAAAGTTCTGGAATCTGAGAGGAGCCACAAATTTCCTTCCACCCAGCGTTCCCCCAAGTCTCCCGATAAAAATGATACCTCACTTGTGTGGGTAGGCCTAGCGCCCGCGACAGGAAACGCCCCAAAGCGCAACGTGGACACATCCAAATTTTTGGAAGAAAACAGAGGTGTTTTTTGCGAAGTGCCTACCTGTAGATTTTGGCCTCTAGCTCAGCCGGCACCTAGGGAAACCTACCAAACCTGTGCCTTTCTGAAAACTAGAGACCTAGGGGAATCCAAGGAGGGGTGACTTGCGGGGCTCGGTCCAGGTTCTGTTACCCAGAATCCTTTGCAAACCTCAAAAAGTGGCTAAAAAAACAAGTTTTCCTCACATTTCGGTGACAGAAACTTCTGGAATCTGAGAGGAGCCACAAATTTCCTTCCACCCAGCGTTCCCCCAAGTCTCCCGATAAAAATGATACCTCACTTGTGTGGGTAGGCCTAGCGCCCGCGACAGGAAACGCCCCAAAGCGCAACGTGGACACATCCAAATTTTTGGAAGAAAACAGAGGTGTTTTTTGCGAAGTGCCTACCTGTAGATTTTGGCCTCTAGCTCAGCCGGCAGCTAGGGAAACCTACCAAACCTGTGCATTTCTGAAAACTAGAGACCTAGGGGAATCCAAGGAGGGGTGACTTGCGGGGCTCGGACCAGGTTCTGTTACCCAGAATCCTTTGCAAACCTCAAAAAGTGGCAAAAAAAACAAGGTTTCCTCACATTTCGGTGACAGAAACTTCTGGAATCTGAGAGGAGCCACAAATTTCCTTCCACACAGCGTTCCCCCAAGTCTCCCGATAAAAATGATACCTCACTTGTGTGGGTAGGCCTAGCGCCTGCAACAGGAAACGCCCCAAAGCGCAACGTGGACACATCCAAATTTTTGGAAGAAAACAGAGGTGTTTTTTGCAAAGTGCCTACCTGTAGATTTTGGCCTCTAGCTCAGCCGGCACCTAGGAAAACCTACCAAACCTGTGCATTTCTGAAAACTAGAGACCTAGGGGAATCCAAGGAGGGGTGACTTGCGGGGCTCGGACCAGGTTCTGTTACCCAGAATCCTTTGCAAACCTCAAAAAGTGGCCAAAAAAACAAGTTTTCCTCACATTTCGGTGACAGAAAGTTCTGGAATCTGAGAGGAGCCACAAATTTCCTTCCACCCAGCGTTCCCCCAAGTCTCCCGATAAAAATGGTACCTCACTTGTGTGGGTAGGCCTAGCGCCCGCGACAGGAAACGCCCCAAAGCGCAACATGGACATATCCAAATTTTTGGAAGAAAACAGAGGTGTTTTTTGCAAAGTGCCTACCTGTAGATTTTGGCCTCTAGCTCAGCCGGCAGCTAGGGAAACCTACCAAACCTGTGCATTTCTGAAAACTAGAGACCTAGGGGAATCCAAGGAGGGGTGACTTGCGGGGCTCGGACCAGGTTCTGTTACCCAGAATCCTTTGCAAACCTCAAAAAGTGGCTAAAAAAACAAGTTTCCTCACATTTCGGTGACAGAAAGTTCTGGAATCTGAGAGGAGCCACAAATTTCCTTCCACCCAGCGTTCCCCCAAGTCTCCCGATAAAAATGATACCTCACTTGTGTGGGTAGGTGGGTAGGCCTAGCGCCCGCGTCAGGAAACGCCCCAAAGCGCAACGTGGACACATCCAAATTTTTGGAAGAAAACAGAGGTGTTTTTTGCGAAGTGCCTACCTGTAGATTTTGGCCTCTAGCTCAGCCGGCACCTAGGGATACCTACCAAACCTGTGCCTTTCTGAAAACTAGAGACCTAGGGGAATCCAAGGAGGGGTGACTTGCGGGGCTCGGACCAGGTTCTGTTACCCAGAATCCTTTGCAAACCTCAAAAAGTGGCTAAAAAAACAAGTTTTCCTCACATTTCGGTGACAGAAACTTCTGGAATCTGAGAGGAGCCACAAATTTCCTTCCACCCAGCATTCCCCCAAGTCTCCCGATAAAAATGATACCTCACTTGTGTGGGTAGGCCTAGCGCCCGCGACAGGAAACGGCCCCAAAGCGCAACGTGGACATATCCAAATTTTTGGAAGAAAACAGAGGTGTTTTTTGCGAAGTGCCTACCTGTAGATTTGGCCTGTAGCTCAGCCGGCAGCTAGGGAAACCTACCAAACCTGTGCATTTCTGAAAACTAGAGACCTAGGGGAATCCAAGGAGGGGTGACTTGCGGGGCTCAGACCAGGTTCTGTTACCCAGAATCCTTTGCAAACCTCAAAAAGTGGCTAAAAAAACAAGTTTTCCTCACATTTCGGTGACAGAAAGTTCTGGAATCTGAGAGGAGCCACAAATTTCCTTCCACCCAGCGTTCCCCCAAGTCTCCCGATAAAAATGGTACCTCACTTGTGTGGGTAGGCCTAGCGCCCGCGACAGGAAACGCCCCAAAGCGCAACATGGACATATCCAAATTTTTGGAAGAAAACAGAGGTGTTTTTTGCGAAGTGCCTACCTGTAGATTTTGGCCTCTAGCTCAGCCGGCAGCTAGGGAAACCTACCAAACCTGTGCATTTCTGTAAACTAGAGACCTAGGGGAATCCAAGGAGGGGTGACTTGCGGGGCTCGGACCAGGTTCTGTTACCCAGAATCCTTTGCAAACCTCAAAAAGTGGCTAAAAGAACAAGTTTCCTCACATTTCGGTGACAGAAAGTTCTGGAATCTGAGAGGAGCCACAAATTTCCTTCCACCCAGCGTTCCCCCAAGTCTCCCGATAAAAATGATACCTCACTTGTGTGGGTAGGCCTAGCGCCCGCGACAGGAAACGCCCCAAAGCGCAACGTGGACACATCCAAATTTTTGGAAGAAAACAGAGGTGTTTTTTGCGAAGTGCCTACCTGTAGATTTTGGCCTCTAGCTCAGCCGGCACCTAGGGAAACCTACCAAACCTGTGCCTTTCTGAAAACTAGAGACCTAGGGGAATCCAAGGAGGGGTGGACTTGCGGGGCTCGGTCCAGGTTCTGTTACCCAGAATCCTTTGCAAACCTCAAAAAAGTGGCTAAAAAAACAAGTTTTCCTCACATTTCGGTGACAGAAACTTCTGGAATCTGAGAGGAGCCACAAATTTCCTTCCACCCAGCGTTCCCCCAAGTCTCCCGATAAAAATGATACCTCACTTGTGTGGGTAGGCCTAGCGCCCGCGACAGGAAACGCCCCAAAGCGCAACGTGGACACATCCAAATTTTTGGAAGAAAACAGAGGTGTTTTTTGCGAAGTGCCTACCTGTAGATTTTGGCCTCTAGCTCAGCCGGCAGCTAGGGAAACCTACCAAACCTGTGCATTTCTGAAAACTAGAGACCTAGGGGAATCCAAGGAGGGGTGACTTGCGGGGCTCGGACCAGGTTCTGTTACCCAGAATCCTTTGCAAACCTCAAAAAGTGGCAAAAAAAAACAAGGTTTCCTCACATTTCGGTGACAGAAACTTCTGGAATCTGAGAGGAGCCACAAATTTCCTTCCACACAGCGTTCCCCCAAGTCTCCCGATAAAAATGATACCTCACTTGTGTGGGTAGGCCTAGCGCCTGCAACAGGAAACGCCCCAAAGCGCAACGTGGACACATCCAAATTTTTTGAAGAAAACAGAGGTGTTTTTTGCAAAGTGCCTACCTGTAGATTTTGGCCTCTAGCTCAGCCGGCACCTAGGAAAACCTACCAAACCTGTGCATTTCTGAAAACTAGAGACCTAGGGGAATCCAAGGAGGGGTGACTTGCGGGGCTCGGACCAGGTTCTGTTACCCAGAATCCTTTGCAAACCTCAAAAAGTGGCCAAAAAAACAAGTTTTCCTCACATTTCGGTGACAGAAAGTTCTGGAATCTGAGAGGAGCCACAAATTTCCTTCCACCCAGCGTTCCCCCAAGTCTCCCGATAAAAATGGTACCTCACTTGTGTGGGTAGGCCTAGCGCCCGCGACAGGAAACGCCCCAAAGCGCAACATGGACATATCCAAATTTTGGAAGAAAAACAGAGGTGTTTTTTGCAAAGTGCCTACCTGTAGATTTTGGCCTCTAGCTCAGCCGGCAGCTAGGGAAACCTACCAAACCTGTGCATTTCTGAAAACTAGAGACCTAGGGGAATCCAAGGAGGGGTGACTTGCGGGGCTCGGACCAGGTTCTGTTACCCAGAATCCTTTGCAAACCTCAAAAAGTGGCTAAAAAAACAAGTTTCCTCACATTTCGGTGACAGAAAGTTCTGGAATCTGAGAGGAGCCACAAATTTCCTTCCACCCAGCGTTCCCCCAAGTCTCCCGATAAAAATGATACCTCACTTGTGTGGGGTAGGCCTAGCGCCCGCGACAGGAAACGCCCCAAAGCGCAACGTGGGACACATCCAAATTTTTGGAAGAAAACAGAGGTGTTTTTTGCGAAGTGCCTACCTGTAGATTTTGGCCTCTAGCTCAGCCGGCACCTAGGGAAACCTACCAAACCTGTGCCTTTCTGAAAACTAGAGACCTAGGGGAATCCAAGGAGGGGTGACTTGCGGGGCTCGGACCAGGTTCTGTTACCCAGAATCCTTTGCAAACCTCAAAAAGTGGCTAAAAAAACAAGTTTTCCTCACATTTCGGTGACAGAAAGTTCTGGAATCTGAGAGGAGCCACAAATTTCCTTCCACCCAGCGTTCCCCCAAGTCTCCCGATAAAAATGATACCTCACTTGTGTGGGTAGGCCTAGCGCCCGCGACAGGAAACGCCCCAAAGCGCAACGTGGACACATCCAAATTTTTGGAAGAAAACAGAGGTGTTTTTTGCGAAGTGCCTACCTGTAGATTTTGGCCTCTAGCTCAGCCGGCACCTAGGGAAACCTACCAAACCTGTGCATTTCTGAAAACTAGAGACCTAGGGGAATCCAAGGAGGGGTGACTTGCGGGGCTCGGACCAGGTTCTGTTACCCAGAATCCTTTGCAAACCTCAAAAAGTGGCAAAAAAAACAAGGTTTCCTCACATTTCGGTGACAGAAACTTCTGGAATCTGAGAGGAGCCACAAATTTTCTTCCACACAGCGTTCCCCAAGTCTCCCGATAAAAATGATACCTCACTTGTGTGGGTAGGCCTAGCGCCTGCAACAGGAAACGCCCCAAAGCGCAACGTGGACACATCCAAATTTTTGGAAGAAAACAGAGGTGTTTTTTGCAAAGTGCCTACCTGTAGATTTTGGCCTCTAGCTCAGCCGGGCACCTAGGAAAACCTACCAAACCTGTGCATTTCTGAAAACTAGAGACCTAGGGGAATCCAAGGAGGGGTGACTTGCGGGGCTCGGACCAGGTTCTGTTACCCAGAATCCTTTGCAAACCTCAAAAAGTGGCCAAAAAAACAAGTTTTCCTCACATTTCGGTGACAGAAAGTTCTGGAATCTGAGAGGAGCCACAAATTTCCTTCCACCCAGCGTTCCCCCAAGTCTCCCGATAAAAGTGATACCTCACTTGTGTGGGTGGGCCTAGCGCCCTCGACAGGAAACGCCCCAAAGCGCAATGTGGACACATCCAAATTTTTGGAAGAAAACAGAGGTGTTTTTTACGAAGTGCCTACCTGTAGATTTTGGCCTCTAGCTCAGCCGGGCACCTAGGGAAACCTACCAAACCTGTGCATTTCTGAAAACTAGAGACCTAGGGGAATCCAAGGAGGGGTGACTTGCGGGGCTCGGACCAGATTCTGTTACCCAGAATCCTTTGCAAACCTCAAAAAGTGGCTAACAAAACAATTTTTCCTCACATTTCAGTGACAGAAAGTTCTGAATCTGAGAGGAGCCACAAATTTCCTTCCATCCAGCGTTCCCCCAAGTCTCCCGATAAAAATGATACCTCACTTGTGTGGGTAGGCCTAGCGCCCGCGACAGGAAACGCCCCAAAGCGCAACGTGGACACATCCAAATTTTTGGAAGAAAACAGAGGTGTTTTTTGCGATATGCCTACCTGTAGATTTTGGCCTCTAGCTCAGCCGGCACCTAGGGAAACCTACCAAACCTGTGCATTTCTGAAAACTAGAGACCTAGGGGAATCCAAGGAGGGGTGACTTGCGGGGCTCGGACCAGGTTCTGTTACCCAGAATTCTTTGCAAACCTCAAAAAGTGGCTAAAAAAACAAGTTTTCCTCACATTTCGGTGACAGAAACTTCTGGAATCTGAGAGGAGCCACAAATTTCCTTCCACCCAGCGTTCCCCCAAGTCTCCCGATAAAAATGATACCTCACTTGTGTGGGTAGGCCTAGCGCCCGCGACAGGAAACGCCCCAAAGCGCAACGTGGACACATCCAAATTTTTGGAAGAAAACAGAGGTGTTTTTTGCGAAGTGCCTACCTGTAGATTTTGGCCTCTAGCTCAGCCGGCACCTAGGGAAACCTACCAAACCTGTGCATTTCTGAAAACTAGAGACCTAGGGGAATCCAAGGAGGGGTGACTTGCGGGGCTCGGACCAGGTTCTGTTACCCAGAATCCTTTGCAAACCTCAAAAAGTGGCTAAAAAAAACAAGTTTTCCTCACATTTCGGTGACAGAAAGTTCTGGAATCTGAGAGGAGCCACAAATTTCCTTCCACCCAGCGTTCCCCCAAGTCTCCCGATAAAAATGATACCTCACTTGTGTGGGTGGGCCTAGCGCCCTCGACAGGAAACACCCCAAAGCGCAATGTGGACACATCCAAATTTTTGGAAGAAAACAGAGGTGTTTTTTTGCGAAGTGCCTACCTGTAGATTTTGGCCTCTAGCTCAGCCGGCACCTAGGGAAACCTACCAAACCTGTGCATTTCTGAAAACTAGAGACCTAGGGGAATCCAAGGAGGGGTGACTTGCGGGGCTCGGACCAGGTTCTGTTACCCAGAATCCTTTGCAAACCTCAAAAAGTGGCTAAAAAAACAAGTTTTCCTCACATTTCGGTGACAGAAACTTCTGGAATCTGAGAGGAGCCACAAATTTCCTTCCACCCAGCGTTCCCCCAAGTCTCCCGATAAAAATGATACCTCACTTGTGTGGGTAGGCCTAGCGCCCGCGACAGGAAACGCCCCAAAGCGCAACGTGGACACATCCAAATTTTTGGAAGAAAACAGAGGTGTTTTTTGCGATATGCCTACCTGTAGATTTTGGCCTCTAGCTCAGCCGGCACCTAGGGAAACCTACCAAACCTGTGCATTTCTGAAAACTAGAGACCTAGGGAATCCAAGGAGGGGTGACTTGCGGGGCTCGGACCAGGTTCTGTTACCCAGAATTCTTTGCAAACCTCAAAAAGTGGCTAAAAAAACAAGTTTTCCTCACATTTCGGTGACAGAAACTTCTGGAATCTGAGAGGAGCCACAAATTTCCTTCCACCCAGCGTTCCCCCAAGTCTCCCGATAAAAATGATACCTCACTTGTGTGGGTAGGCCTAGCGCCCGCGACAGGAATCGCCCCAAAGCGCAACGTGGACACATCCAAATTTTTGGAAGAAAACAGAGGTGTTTTTTGCGAAGTGCCTACCTGTAGATTTTGGCCTCTAGCTCAGCCGGCACCTAGGGAAACCTACCAAACCTGTGCATTTCTGAAAACTAGAGACGTAGGGGAATCCAAGGAGGGGTGACTTGCGGGGCTCGGACCAGGTTCTGTTACCCAGAATCCTTTGCAAACCTCAAAAAGTGGCTAAAAAAACAAGTTTTCCTCACATTTCGGTGACAGAAACTTCTGGAATCTGAGAGGAGCCACAAATTTCCTTCCACCCAGCGTTCCCCCAAGTCTCCCGATAAAATGATACCTCACTTGTGTGGGTAGGCCTAGCGCCCGCGACAGGAAACGCCCCAAAGCGCAACGTGGACATATCCAAATTTTTGGAAGAAAACAGAGGTGTTTTTTTGCGAAGTGCCTACCTGAAGATTTTGGCCTCTAGCTCAGCCGGGCACCTAGGGAAACCTTCCAAACCTGTGCATTTCTGAAAACTAGAGACCTAGGGGAATCCAAGGGAGGGGTGACTTGCGGGGCTCAGACCAGGTTCTGTTACCCAGAATCCTTTGCAAACCTCAAAAAGTGGCTAAAAAAACAAGTTTTCCTCACATTTCGGTGACAGAAAGTTCTGGAATCTGAGAGGAGCCACAAATTTCCTTCCACCCAGCGTTCCCCCCAGTCTCCCGATAAAAATGGTACCTCACTTGTGTGGGTAGGCCTAGCGCCCGCGACAGGAAACGCCCCCAAAGCGCAACGTGGACATATCCAAATTTTTGGAAGAAAACAGAGGTGTTTTTTGCGAAGTGCCTACCTGTAGATTTTGGCCTCTAGCTCAGCCGGCAGCTAGGGAAACCTACCAAACCTGTGCATTTCTGAAAACTAGAGACCTAGGGGAATCCAAGGAGGGGGTGACTTGCGGGGCTCGGACCAGATTCTGTTACCCAGAATCCTTTGCAAACCTCAAAAAGTGGCTAACAAAAAAATTTTTCCTCACATTTCAGTGACCGAAAGTTCTGAATCTGAGAGGAGCCACAAATTTCCTTCCATCCAGCGTTCCCCCAAGTCTCCCGATAAAAATGATACCTCACTTGTGTGGGTAGGCCTAGCGCCCGCGACAGGAAACGCCCCAAAGCGCAACGTGGACACATCCAAATTTTTGGAAGAAAACAGAGGTGTTTTTTTGCGATATGCCTACCTGTAGATTTTGGCCTCTAGCTCAGCCGGCACCTAGGGAAACCTACCAAACCTGTGCATTTCTGAAAACTAGAGACCTAGGGGAATCCAAGGAGGGGTGACTTGCGGGGCTCGGACCAGGTTCTGTTACCCAGAATCCTTTGCAAACCTCAAAAAGTGGCTAAAAAAACAAGTTTTCCTCACATTTCGGTGACAGAAAGTTCTGGAATCTGAGAGGAGCCACAAATTTCCTTCCACCCAGCGTTCCCCCAAGTCTCCCGATAAAAATGATACCTCACTTGTGTGGGTGGGCCTAGCGCCCTCGACAGGAAACACCCCAAAGCGCAATGTGGACACATCCAAATTTTTGGAAGAAAACAGAGGTGTTTTTTGCGAAGTGCCTACCTGTAGATTTTGGCCTCTAGCTCAGCCGGCACCTAGGGAAACCTACCAAACCTGTGCATTTCTGAAAACTAGAGACCTAGGGGAATCCAAGGAGGGGTGACTTGCGGGGCTCGGACCAGGTTCTGTTACCCAGAATCCTTTGCAAACCTCAAAAAGTGGCTAAAAAAAACAAGTTTTCCTCACATTTCGGTGACAGAAACTTCTGGAATCTGAGAGGAGCCACAAATTTCCTTCCACCCAGCGTTCCCCCAAGTCTCCCGATAAAAATGATACCTCACTTGTGTGGGTAGGCCTAGCGCCCGCGACAGGAAACGCCCCAAAGCCGCAACGTGGACACATCCAAATTTTTGGAAGAAAACAGAGGTGTTTTTTGCGATATGCCTACCTGTAGATTTTGGCCTCTAGCTCAGCCGGCACCTAGGGAAACCTACCAAACCTGTGCATTTCTGAAAACTAGAGACCTAGGGGAATCCAAGGAGGGGTGACTTGCGGGGCTCGGACCAGGTTCTGTTACCCAGAATTCTTTGCAAACCTCAAAAAGTGGCTAAAAAAACAAGTTTTCCTCACATTTCGGTGACAGAAACTTCTGGAATCTGAGAGGAGCCACAAATTTCCTTCCACCCAGCGTTCCCCCAAGTCTCCCGATAAAAATGATACCTCACTTGTGTGGGTAGGCCTAGCGCCCGCGACAGGAATCGCCCCAAAGCGCAACGTGGACACATCCAAATTTTTGGAAGAAAACAGAGGTGTTTTTTGCGAAGTGCCTACCTGTAGATTTTGGCCTCTAGCTCAGCCGGCACCTAGGGAAACCTACCAAACCTGTGCATTTCTGAAAACTAGAGACGTAGGGGAATCCAAGGAGGGGTGACTTGCGGGGCTCGGACCAGGTTCTGTTACCCAGAATCCTTTGCAAACCTCAAAAAGTGGCTAAAAAAACAAGTTTTCCTCACATTTCGGTGACAGAAACTTCTGGAATCTGAGAGGAGCCACAAATTTCCTTCCACCCAGCGTTCCCCCAAGTCTCCCGATAAAAATGATACCTCACTTGTGTGGGGTAGGCCTAGCGCCCGCGACAGGAAACGCCCCAAAGCGCAACGTGGACATATCCAAATTTTTGGAAGAAAACAGAGGTGTTTTTTGCGAAGTGCCTACCTGAAGATTTTGGCCTCTAGCTCAGCCGGCACCTAGGGAAACCTTCCAAACCTGTGCATTTCTGAAAACTAGAGACCTAGGGGAATCCAAGGAGGGGTGACTTGCGGGGCTCAGACCAGGTTCTGTTACCCAGAATCCTTTGCAAACCTCAAAAAGTGGCTAAAAAAACAAGTTTTCCTCACATTTCGGTGACAGAAAGTTCTGGAATCTGAGAGGAGCCACAAATTTCCTTCCACCCAGCGTTCCCCCCAGTCTCCCGATAAAAATGGTACCTCACTTGTGTGGGTAGGCCTAGCGCCCGCGACAGGAAACGCCCCAAAGCGCAACGTGGACATATCCAAATTTTTGGAAGAAAACAGAGGTGTTTTTTGCGAAGTGCCTACCTGTAGATTTTGGCCTCTAGCTCAGCCGGCAGCTAGGGAAACCTACCAAACCTGTGCATTTCTGAAAACTAGAGACCTAGGGGAATCCAAGGAGGGGTGACTTGCGGGGCTCGGACCAGGTTCTGTTACCCAGAATCCTTTGCAAACCTCAAAAAGTGGCTAAAAAAACAAGTTTCCTCACATTTCGGTGACAGAAAGTTCTGGAATCTGAGAGCAGCCACAAATTTCCTTCCACCCAGCGTTCCCCCAAGTCTCCCGATAAAAATGATACCTCACTTGTGTGGGTAGGCCTAGCGCCCGCGACAGGAAACGCCCCAAAGCGCAACGTGGACACATCCAAATTTTTGGAAGAAAACAGAGGTGTTTTTTGCGAAGTGCCTACCTGTAGATTTTGGCCTCTAGCTCAGCCGGCACCTAGGGAAACCTACCAAACCTGTGCATTTCTGAAAACTAGAGACCTAGGGGAATCCAAGGAGGGGTGACTTGCGGGGCTCGGACCAGGTTCTGTTACCCAGAATCCTTTGCAAACCTCAAAAAGTGGCTAAAAAAAACAAGTTTCCTCACATTTCGGTGACAGAAAGTTCTGGAATCTGAGAGGAGCCACAAATTTCCTTCCACCCAGCGTTCCCCAAGTCTCCCGATAAAAATTATACCTCACTTGTGTGGGTAGGCCTAGCGCCCGCGACAGGAAACGCCCCAAAGCGCAACGTGGACACATCCAAATTTTTGGAAGAAAACAGAGGTGTTTTTTGCGAAGTGCCTACCTGTAGATTTTGGCGTCTAGCTCAGCCGGCACCTAGGGAAACCTACCAAACCTGTGCATTTCTGAAAACTAGAGACCTAGGGGAATCCAAGGAGGGGTGACTTGCGGGGCTCGGACCAGGTTCTGTTACCCAGAATCCTTTGCAAACCTCAAAAAGTGGCAAAAAAAACAAGGTTTCCTCACATTTCGGTGACAGAAACTTCTGGAATCTGAGAGGAGCCACAAATTTCCTTCCACACAGCGTTCCCCCAAGTCTCCCGATAAAAATGATACCTCACTTGTGTGGGTAGGCCTAGCGCCCGCGACAGGAAACGCCCCAAAGCGCAACGTGGACACATCCAAATTTTTGGAAGAAAACAGAGGTGTTTTTTGCGAAGTGCCTACCTGTAGATTTTGGCCTCTAGCTCAGCCGGCACCTAGGGAAACCTACCAAACCTCTGCATTTCTGAAAACTAGAGACCTAGGGGAATCCAAGGAGGGGTGACTTGCGGGGCTCGGACCAGGTTCTGTTACCCAGAATCCTTTGCAAACCTCAAAAAGTGGCTAAAAAAACAAGTTTCCTCACATTTCGGTGACAGAAAGTTCTGGAATCTGAGAGGAGCCACAAATTTCCTTCCACCCAGCGTTCCCCCAAGTCTCCCGATAAAAATGATACCTCACTTGTGTGGGTAGGCCTAGCGCCCGCGACAGGAAACGCCCCAAAGCGCAACGTGGACACATCCAAATTTTTGGAAGAAAACAGAGGTGTTTTTTGCGAAGTGCCTACCTGTAGATTTTGGCCTCTAGCTCAGCCGGCACCTAGGGAAACCTACCAAACCTGTGCATTTCTGAAAACTAGAGACCTAGGGGAATCCAAGGAGGGGTGACTTGCGGGGCTCGGACCAGGTTCTGTTACCCAGAATCCTTTGCAAACCTCAAAAAGTGGCAAAAAAAACAAGGTTTCCTCACATTTCGGTGACAGAAACTTCTGGAATCTGAGAGGAGCCACAAATTTCCTTCCACACAGCGTTCCCCCAAGTCTCCCGATAAAAATGATACCTCACTTGTGTGGGTAGGCCTAGCGCCTGCAACAGGAAACGCCCCAAAGCGCAACGTGGACACATCCAAATTTTTGGAAGAAAACAGAGGTGTTTTTTGCGAAGTGCCTACCTGTAGATTTTGGCCTCTAGCTCAGCCGCGACCTAGGGAAACCTACCAAACCTGTGCATTTCTGAAAACTAGAGACCTAGGGGAATCCAAGGAGGGGTGACTTGCGGGGCTCAGACCAGGTTCTGTTACCCAGAATCCTTTGCAAACCTCAAAAAGTGGCTAAAAAAACAAGTTTTCCTCACAATTTCGGTGACAGAAAGTTCTGGAATCTGAGAGGAGCCACAAATTTCCTTCCACCCAGCGTTCCCCCAAGTCTCCCGATAAAAATGGTACCTCACTTGTGTGGGTAGGCCTAGCGCCCGCGACAGGAAACGCCCCAAAGCGCAACGTGGACATATCCAAATTTTTGGAAGAAAACAGAGGTGTTTTTTGCGAAGTGCCTACCTGTAGATTTTGGCCTCTAGCTCAGCCGGCAGCTAGGGAAACCTACCAAACCTGTGCATTTCTGAAAACTAGAGACCTAGGGGAATCCAAGGAGGGGTGACTTGCGGGGCTCGGACCAGGTTCTGTTACCCAGAATCCTTTGCAAACCTCAAAAAGTGGCTAAAAAAACAAGTTTCCTCACATTTCGGTGACAGAAAGTTCTGGAATCTGAGAGGAGCCACAAATTTCCTTCCACCCAGCGTTCCCCCAAGTCTCCCGATAAAAATGATACCTCACTTGTGTGGGTAGGCCTAGCGCCCGCGACAGGAAACGCCCCAAAGCGCAACGTGGACACATCCAAATTTTTGGAAGAAAACAGAGGTGTTTTTTCCGAAGTGCCTACCTGTAGATTTTGGCCTCTAGCTCAGCCGGGCACCTAGGGAAACCTACCAAACCTGTGCCTTTCTGAAAACTAGAGACCTAGGGGAATCCAAGGAGGGGTGACTTGCGGGGCTCGGACCAGGTTCTGTTACCCAGAATCCTTTTCAAACCTCAAAAAGTGGCAAAAAAATCAAGGTTTCCTCAAATTTCGGTGACAGAAACTTCTGGAATCTGAGAGGAGCCACAAATTTCCTTCCACACAGCGTTCCCCCAAGTCTCCTGATAAAAATGATACCTCACTTGTGTGGGTAGGCCTAGCGCCTGCAACAGGAAACGCCCCAAAGCGCAACGTGGACACATCCAAATTTTTGGAAGAAAACAGAGGTGTTTTTTGCAAAGTGCCTACCTGTAGATTTTGGCCTCTAGCTCAGCCGGCACCTATGAAAACCTACCAAACCTGTGCATTTCTGAAAACTAGAGACCTAGGGGAATCCAAGGAGGGGTGGACTTGCGGGGCTCGGACCAGTTTCTGTTTCCCAGAATCCTTTGCAAACCTCAAAAAATGGCCAAAAAAACAAGTTTTCCTCACATTTCGGTGACAGAAAGTTCTGGAATCTGAGAGGAGCCACAAATTTCCTTCCACCCAGCGTTCCCCCAAGTCTCCCGATAAAAATGATACCTCACTTGTGTGGGTGGGCCTAGCGCCCTCGACAGGAAACGCCCCAAAGCGCAATGTGGACACATCCAAATTTTTGGAAGAAAACAGAGGTGTTTTTTACGAAGTGCCTACCTGTAGATTTTGGCCTCTAGCTCAGCCGGCACCTAGGGAAACCTACCAAACCTGTGCATTTCTGAAAACTAGAGACCTAGGGGAATCCAAGGAGGGGTGACTTGGGGGGCTCAGACCAGGTTCTGTTACCCAGAATCCTTTGCAAACCTCAAAAAGTGGCTAAAAAAACAAGTTTTCCTCACATTTCGGTGACAGAAAGTTCTGGAATCTGAGAGGAGCCACAAATTTCCTTCCACCCAGCGTTCCCCCAAGTCTCCCGATAAAAATGGTACCTCACTTGTGTGGGTAGGCCTAGCGCCCGCGACAGGAAACGCCCCAAAGCGCAACATGGACATATCCAAATTTTTGGAAGAAAACAGAGGTGTTTTTTGCGAAGTGCCTACCTGTAGATTTTGGCCTCTAGCTCAGCCGGCAGCTAGGGAAACCTACCAAACCTGTGCATTTCTGAAAACTAGAGACCTAGGGGAATCCAAGGAGGGGTGACTTGCGGGGCTCGGACCAGGTTCTGTTACCCAGAATCCTTTGCAAACCTCAAAAAGTGGCTAAAAAAACAAGTTTCCTCACATTTCGGTGACAGAAAGTTCTGGAATCTGAGAGGAGCCACAAATTTCCTTCCACCCAGCGTTCCCCCAAGTCTCCCGATAAAAATGATACCTCACTTGTGTGGGTAGGCCTAGCGCCCGCGACAGGAAACGCCCCAAAGCGCAACGTGGACACCTCCAAATTTTTGGAAGAAAACAGAGGTGTTTTTTGCGAAGTGCCTACCTGTAGATTTTGGCCTCTAGCTCAGCCGGCACCTAGGGAAACCTACCAAACCTGTGCATTTCTGAAAACTAGAGACCTAGGGGAATCCAAGGAGGGGTGACTTGCGGGGCTCGGACCAGGTTCTGTTACCCAGAATCCTTTGCAAACCTCAAAAAGTGGCTAACAAAACAATTTTTCCTCACATTTCAGTGACAGAAAGTTCTGAATCTGAGAGGAGCCACAAATTTCCTTCCATCCAGCGTTCCCCCAAGTCTCCCGATAAAATGATACCTCACTTGTGTGGGTAGGCCTAGCGCCCGCGACAGGAAACGCCCCAAAGCGCAACGTGGACACATCCAAATTTTTGGAAGAAAACAGAGGTGTTTTTTGCGATATGCCTACCTGTAGATTTTGGCCTCTAGCTCAGCCGGCACCTAGGGAAACCTACCAAACCTGTGCATTTCTGAAAACTAGAGACCTAGGGGAATCCAAGGAGGGGTGACTTGCGGGGCTCGGACCAGGTTCTGTTACCCAGAATTCTTTGCAAACCTCAAAAAGTGGCTAAAAAAACAAGTTTTCCTCACATTTCGGTGACAGAAACTTCTGGAATCTGAGAGGAGCCACAAATTTCCTTCCACCCAGCGTTCCCCCAAGTCTCCTGATAAAAATGATACCTCACTTGTGTGGGTAGGCCTAGCGCCCGCGACAGGAAACGCCCCAAAGCGCAACGTGGACACATCCAAATTTTTGGAAGAAAACAGAGGTGTTTTTTGCGAAGTGCCTACCTGTAGATTTTGGCCTCTAGCTCAGCCGGCACCTAGGGAAACCTACCAAACCTGTGCATTTCTGAAAACTAGAGACGTAGGGGAATCCAAGGAGGGGTGACTTGCGGGGCTCGGACCAGGTTCTGTTACCCAGAATCCTTTGCAAACCTCAAAAAGTGGCTAAAAAAACAAGTTTTCCTCACATTTAGGTGACAGAAACTTCTGGAATCTGAGAGGAGCCACAAATTTCCTTCCACCCAGCGTTCCCCCAAGTCTCCCGATAAAAATGATACCTCACTTGTGTGGGTAGGCCTAGCGCCCGCGACAGGAAACGCCCCAAAGCGTAACGTTGACACATCCAAATTTTTGGAAGAAAACAGAAGTGTTTTTTGCGAAGTGCCTACCTGTAGATTTTGGCCTCTAGCTCAGCCGGCACCTAGGGAAACCTACCAAACCTGTGCATTTCTGAAAACTAGAGACCTAGGGGAATCCAAGGAGGGGTGACTTGCGGGGCTCGGACCAGGTTCTGTTACCCAGAATCCTTTGCAAACCTCAAAAAGTGGCTAAAAAAACAAGTTTTCCTCACATTTCGGTGACAGAAAGTTCTGGAATCTGAGAGGAGCCACAAATTTCCTTCCACCCAGCGTTCCCCCAAGTCTCCCGATAAAAATGGTACCTCACTTGTGTGGTTAGGCCTAGCGCCCGCGACAGGAAACGCCCCAAAGCGCAACGTTGACACATCTAAATTTTTGGAAGAAAACAGAGGTGTTTTTTGCGAAGTGCCTACCTGTAGATTTTGGCCTCTAGCTCAGCCGGCACCTAGGGAAACCTACCAAACCTGTGCATTTCTGAAAACTAGAGACCTAGGGGAATCCAAGGATGGGTGACTTGCGGGGCTCAGACCACGTTCTGTTACCCAGAATCCTTTGCAAACCTCAAAAAGTGGCTAAAAAAACAAGTTTTCCTCATATTTCGGTGACAGAAAGTTCTGGAATCTGAGAGGAGCCACAAATGTCCTTCCACCCAGCATTCCCCCAAGTCTCCCGATAAAAATGGTACCTCACTTGTGTGGGTAGGCCTAGCGCCCGCGACAGGAAACGCCCCAAAGCGCAACGTGGACACATCCAAATTTTTGGAAGAAAACAGAGGTGTTTTTTGCGAAGTGCCTACCTGTAGATTTTGGCCTCTAGCTCAGCCGGCACCTAGGGAAACCTACCAAACCTGTGCATTTCTAAAAACTAGAGACCTAGGGGAATCCAAGGAGGGGTGACTTGCGGGGCTCGGACCAGTTTCTGTTACCCAGAATCCTTTGCAAACCTCAAAAAGTGGCCAAAAAAACAAGTTTTCCTCACATTTCGGTGACAGAAAGTTCTGGAATCTGAGAGGAGCCACAAATTTCCTCCCACCCAGCGTTCCCCCAAGTCTCCCGATAAAAATGATACCTCACTTGTGTGGGTGGGCCTAGCGCCCTCGACAGGAAACGCCCCAAAGCGCAATGTTGACACATCCAAATTTTTGGAAGAAAACAGAGGTGTTTTTTACGAAGTGCCTACCTGTAGATTTTGGCCTCTAGCTCAGCCGGCACCGAGGGAAACCTATCAAACCTGTGCATTTCTGAAAACTAGAGACCTAGGGGAATCCAAGGAGGGGTGACTTGCGGGGCTCGGACCAGGTTCTGTTACCCAGAATCCTTTGCAAACCTCAAAAAGTAGCTAACAAAACAATTTTTCCTCACATTTCAGTGACAGAAAGTTCTGAATCTGAGAGGAGCCACAAATTTCCTTCCATCCAGCGTTCCCCCAAGTCTCCCGATAAAAATGATACCTCACTTGTGTGGGTAGGCCTAGCGCCCGCGACAGGAAACGCCCCAAAGCGCAACGTGGACACATCCAAATTTTTGGAAGAAAACAGAGGTGTTTTTTGCGATATGCCTACCTGTAGATTTTGGCCTCTAGCTCAGCCGGCACCTAGGGAAACCTACCAAACCTGTGCATTTCTGAAAACTAGAGACCTAGGGGAATCCAAGGAGGGGTGACTTGCGGGGCTCGGACCATGTTCTGTTACCCAGAATCCTTTGCAAACCTCAAAAAGTGGCTAAAAAAACAAGTTTTCCTCACATTTCGGTGACAGAAACTTCTGGAATCTGAGAGGAGCCACAAATTTCCTTCCACCCAGCGTTCCCCCAAGTCTCCCGATAAAAATGATACCTCACTTGTGTGGGTAGGCCTAGCGCCCGCGACAGGAAACGCCCCAAAGCGCAACGTGGACACATCCAAATTTTTGGAAGAAAACAGAGGTGTTTTTTGCGAAGTGCCTACCTGTAGATTTTGGCCTCTAGCTCAGCCGGCACCTAGGGAAACCTACCAAACCTGTGCATTTCTGAAAACTAGAGACCTAGGGGAATCCAAGGAGGGGTGACTTGCGGGGCTCGGACCAGGTTCTGTTACCCAGAATCCTTTGCAAACCTCAAAAAGTGGCCAAAAAAACAAGTTTTCCTCACATTTCGGTGACAGAAAGTTCTGGAATCTGAGAGGAGCCACAAATTTCCTTCCACCCAGCGTTCCCCCAAGTCTCCCGATAAAAATGATACCTCACTTGTGTGGGTGGGCCTAGCGCCCTCGACAGGAAACGCCCCAAAGCGCAATGTGGACACATCCAAATTTTTGGAAGAAAACAGAGGTGTTTTTTACGAAGTGCCTACCTGTAGATTTTGGCCTCTAGCTCAGCCGGCACCTAGGGAAACCTACCAAACCTGTGCATTTCTGAAAACTAGAGACCTAGGGGAATCCAAGGAGGGGTGACTTGCGGGGCTCGGACCAGGTTCTGTTACCCAGAATCCTTTGCAAACCTCAAAAAGTGGCTAACAAAACAATTTTTCCTCACATTTCAGTGACAGAAAGTTCTGAATCTGAGAGGAGCCACAAATTTCCTTCCATCCAGCGTTCCCCCAAGTCTCCCGATAAAAATGATACCTCACTTGTGTGGGTAGGCCTAGCGCCCGCGACAGGAAACGCCCCAAAGCGCAACGTGGACACATCCAAATTTTTGGAAGAAAACAGAGGTGTTTTTTGCGATATGCCTACCTGTAGATTTTGGCCTCTAGCTCAGCCGGCACCTAGGGAAACCTACCAAACCTGTGCATTTCTGAAAACTAGAGACCTAGGGGAATCCAAGGAGGGGTGACTTGCGGGGCTCGGACCAGGTTCTGTTACCCAGAATTCTTTGCAAACCTCAAAAAGTGGCTAAAAAAACAAGTTTTCCTCACATTTCGGTGACACAAACTTCTGGAATCTGAGAGGAGCCACAAATTTCCTTCCACACAGCGTTCCCCCAAGTCTCCCGATAAAAATGATACCTCACTTGTGTGGGTAGGCCTAGTGCCCGCGACAGGAAACGCCCCAAAGCGCAACGTGGACACATCCAAATTTTTGGAAGAAAACAGAGGTGTTTTTTGCGAAGTGCCTACCTGTAGATTTTGGCCTCTAGCTCAGCCGGCACCTAGGGAAACCTACCAACCCTGTGCATTTCTGAAAACTAGAGACCTAGGGGAATCCAAGGAGGGGTGACTTGCGGGACTCGGACCAGGTTCTGTTACCCAGAATCCTTTGCAAACCTCAAAAAGTGGCCAAAAAAACAAGTTTTCCTCACATTTCGGTGACAGAAAGTTCTGGAATCTGAGAGGAGCCACAAATTTCCTTCCACCCAGCGTTCCCCCAAGTCTCCCGATAAAAATGATACCTCACTTGTGTGGGTGGGCCTAGCGCCCTCGACAGGAAACGCCCCAAAGCGCAATGTGGACACATCCAAATTTTTGGAAGAAAACAGAGGTGTTTTTTACGAAGTGCCTACCTGTAGATTTTGGCCTCTAGCTCAGCCGGCACCTAGGGAAACCTACCAAACCTGTGCATTTCTGAAAACTAGAGACCTAGGGGAATCCAAGGAGGGGTGACTTGCGGGGCTCGGACCAGGTTCTGTTACCCAGAATCCTTTGCAAACCTCAAAAAGTGGCTAACAAAACAATTTTTCCTCACATTTCAGTGACAGAAAGTTCTGAATCTGAGAGGAGCCACAAATTTCCTTCCATCCAGCGTTCCCCCAAGTCTCCAGATAAAAATGATACCTCACTTGTGTGGGTAGGCCTAGCGCCCGCGACAGGAAACGCCCCAAAGCGCAACGTGGACACATCCAAATTTTTGGAAGAAAACAGAGGTGTTTTTTGCGATATGCCTACCTGTAGATTTTGGCCTCTAGCTCAGCCGGCACCTAGGGAAACCTACCAAACCTGTGCATTTCTGAAAACTAGAGACCTAGGGGAATCCAAGGAGGGGTGACTTGCGGGGCTCGGACCAGGTTCTGTTACCCAGAATCCTTTGCAAACCTCAAAAAGTGGCCAAAAAAACAAGTTTTCCTCACATTTCGGTGACAGAAAGTTCTGGAATCTGAGAGGAGCCACAAATTTCCTTCCACCCAGCGTTCCCCCAAGTCTCCCGATAAAAATGATACCTCACTTGTGTGGGTGGGCCTAGCGCCCTCGACAGGAAACGCCCCAAAGCGCAATGTGGACACATCCAAATTTTTGGAAGAAAACAGAGGTGTTTTTTACGAAGTGCCTACCTGTAGATTTTGGCCTCTAGCTCACCCGGCACCTAGGGAAACCTACCAAACCTGTGCATTTCTGAAAACTAGAGACCTAGGGGAATCCAAGGAGGGGTGACTTGCGGGGCTCGGACCAGGTTCTGTTACCCAGAATCCTTTGCAAACCTCAAAAAGTGGCTAACAAAACAATTTTTCCTCACATTTCAGTGACAGAAAGTTCTGAATCTGAGAGGAGCCACAAATTTCCTTCCATCCAGCGTTCCCCCAAGTCTCCCGATAAAAATGATACCTCACTTGTGTGGGTAGGCCTAGCGCCCGCGACAGGAAACGCCCCAAAGCGCAACGTGGACACATCCAAATTTTTGGAAGAAAACAGAGGTGTTTTTTGCGATATGCCTACCTGTAGATTTTGGCCTCTAGCTCAGCCGGCACCTAGGGAAACCTACCAAACCTGTGCATTTCTGAAAACTAGAGACCTAGGGGAATCCAAGGAGGGGTGACTTGCGGGGCTCGGACCAGGTTCTGTTACCCAGAATTCTTTGCAAACCTCAAAAAGTGGCTAAAAAAACAAGTTTTCCTCACATTTCGGTGACAGAAACTTCTGGAATCTGAGAGGAGCCACAAATTTCCTTCCACCCAGCGTTCCCCCAAGTCTCCCGATAAAAATGATACCTCACTTGTGTGGGTAGGCCTAGTGCCCGCGACAGGAAACGCCCCAAAGCGCAACGTGGACACATCCAAATTTTTGGAAGAAAACAGAGGTGTTTTTTGCGAAGTGCCTACCTGTAGATTTTGGCCTCTAGCTCAGCCGGCACCTAGGGAAACCTACCAACCCTGTGCATTTCTGAAAACTAGAGACCTAGGGGAATCCAAGGAGGGGTGACTTGCGGGACTCGGACCAGGTTCTGTTACCCAGAATCCTTTGCAAACCTCAAAAAGTGGCCAAAAAAACAAGTTTTCCTCACATTTCGGTGACAGAAAGTTCTGGAATCTGAGAGGAGCCACAAATTTCCTTCCACCCAGCGTTCCCCCAAGTCTCCCGATAAAAATGATACCTCACTTGTGTGGGTGGGCCTAGCGCCCTCGACAGGAAACGCCCCAAAGCGCAATGTGGACACATCCAAATTTTTGGAAGAAAACAGAGGTGTTTTTTACGAAGTGCCTACCTGTAGATTTTGGCCTCTAGCTCAGCCGGCACCTAGGGAAACCTACCAAACCTGTGCATTTCTGAAAACTAGAGACCTAGGGGAATCCAAGGAGGGGTGACTTGCGGGGCTCGGACCAGGTTCTGTTACCCAGAATCCTTTGCAAACCTCAAAAAGTGGCTAACAAAACAATTTTTCCTCACATTTCAGTGACAGAAAGTTCTGAATCTGAGAGGAGCCACAAATTTCCTTCCATCCAGCGTTCCCCCAAGTCTCCCGATAAAAATGATACCTCACTTGTGTGGGTAGGCCTAGCGCCCGCGACAGGAAACGCCCCAAAGCGCAACGTGGACACATCCAAATTTTTGGAAGAAAACAGAGGTGTTTTTTGCGATATGCCTACCTGTAGATTTTGGCCTCTAGCTCAGCCGGCACCTAGGGAAACCTACCAAACCTGTGCATTTCTGAAAACTAGAGACCTAGGGGAATCCAAGGAGGGGTGACTTGCGGGGCTCGGACCAGGTTCTGTTACCCAGAATCCTTTGCAAACCTCAAAAAGTGGCCAAAAAAACAAGTTTTCCTCACATTTCGGTGACAGAAAGTTCTGGAATCTGAGAGGAGCCACAAATTTCCTTCCACCCAGCGTTCCCCCAAGTCTCCCGATAAAAATGATACCTCACTTGTGTGGGTGGGCCTAGCGCCCTCGACAGGAAACGCCCCAAAGCGCAATGTGGACACATCCAAATTTTTGGAAGAAAACAGAGGTGTTTTTTACGAAGTGCCTACCTGTAGATTTTGGCCTCTAGCTCACCCGGCACCTAGGGAAACCTACCAAACCTGTGCATTTCTGAAAACTAGAGACCTAGGGGAATCCAAGGAGGGGTGACTTGCGGGGCTCGGACCAGGTTCTGTTACCCAGAATCCTTTGCAAACCTCAAAAAGTGGCTAACAAAACAATTTTTCCTCACATTTCAGTGACAGAAAGTTCTGAATCTGAGAGGAGCCACAAATTTCCTTCCATCCAGCGTTCCCCCAAGTCTCCCGATAAAAATGATACCTCACTTGTGTGGGTAGGCCTAGCGCCCGCGACAGGAAACGCCCCAAAGCGCAACGTGGACACATCCAAATTTTTGGAAGAAAACAGAGGTGTTTTTTGCGATATGCCTACCTGTAGATTTTGGCCTCTAGCTCAGCCGGCACCTAGGGAAACCTACCAAACCTGTGCATTTCTGAAAACTAGAGACCTAGGGGAATCCAAGGAGGGGTGACTTGCGGGGCTCGGACCAGGTTCTGTTACCCAGAATTCTTTGCAAACCTCAAAAAGTGGCTAAAAAAAACAAGTTTTCCTCACATTTCGGTGACAGAAACTTCTGGAATCTGAGAGGAGCCACAAATTTCCTTCCACCCAGCGTTCCCCCAAGTCTCCCGATAAAAATGATACCTCACTTGTGTGGGTAGGCCTAGTGCCCGCGACAGGAAACGCCCCAAAGCGCAACGTGGACACATCCAAATTTTTGGAAGAAAACAGAGGTGTTTTTTGCGAAGTGCCTACCTGTAGATTTTGGCCTCTAGCTCAGCCGGCACCTAGGGAAACCTACCAACCCTGTGCATTTCTGAAAACTAGAGACCTAGGGGAATCCAAGGAGGGGTGACTTGCGGGACTCGGACCAGGTTCTGTTACCCAGAATCCTTTGCAAACCTCAAAAAGTGGCCAAAAAAACAAGTTTTCCTCACATTTCGGTGACAGAAAGTTCTGGAATCTGAGAGGAGCCACAAATTTCCTTCCACCCAGCGTTCCCCCAAGTCTCCCGATAAAAATGATACCTCACTTGTGTGGGTGGGCCTAGCGCCCTCGACAGGAAACGCCCCAAAGCGCAATGTGGACACATCCAAATTTTTGGAAGAAAACAGAGGTGTTTTTTACGAAGTGCCTACCTGTAGATTTTGGCCTCTAGCTCAGCCGGCACCTAGGGAAACCTACCAAACCTGTGCATTTCTGAAAACTAGAGACCTAGGGGAATCCAAGGAGGGGTGACTTGCGGGGCTCGGACCAGGTTCTGTTACCCAGAATCCTTTGCAAACCTCAAAAAGTGGCTAACAAAACAATTTTTCCTCACATTTCAGTGACAGAAAGTTCTGAATCTGAGAGGAGCCACAAATTTCCTTCCATCCAGCGTTCCCCCAAGTCTCCCGATAAAAATGATACCTCACTTGTGTGGGTAGGCCTAGCGCCCGCGACAGGAAACGCCCCAAAGCGCAACGTGGACACATCCAAATTTTTGGAAGAAAACAGAGGTGTTTTTTGCGATATGCCTACCTGTAGATTTTGGCCTCTAGCTCAGCCGGCACCTAGGGAAACCTACCAAACCTGTGCATTTCTGAAAACTAGAGACCTAGGGGAATCCAAGGAGGGGTGACTTGCGGGGCTCGGACCAGGTTCTGTTACCCAGAATTCTTTGCAAACCTCAAAAAGTGGCTAAAAAAACAAGTTTTCCTCACATTTCGGTGACACAAACTTCTGGAATCTGAGAGGAGCCACAAATTTCCTTCCACCCAGCGTTCCCCCAAGTCTCCCGATAAAAATGATACCTCACTTGTGTGGGTAGGCCTAGTGCCCGCGACAGGAAACGCCCCAAAGCGCAACGTGGACACATCCAAATTTTTGGAAGAAAACAGAGGTGTTTTTTGCGAAGTGCCTACCTGTAGATTTTGGCCTCTAGCTCAGCCGGCACCTAGGGAAACCTACCAACCCTGTGCATTTCTGAAAACTAGAGACCTAGGGGAATCCAAGGAGGGGTGACTTGCGGGACTCGGACCAGGTTCTGTTACCCAGAATCCTTTGCAAACCTCAAAAAGTGGCTAAAAAAACAAGTTTTCCTCACATTTCGGTGACAGAAACTTCTGGAATCTGAGAGGAGCCACAAATTTCCTTCCACCCAGCATTCCCCCAGTCTCCCGATAAAAATGATACCTCACTTGTGTGGGTAGGCCTAGCGCCCGCGACAGGAAACGCCCCAAAGCGCAACGTGGACATATCCAAATTTTTGGAAGAAAACAGAGGTGTTTTTTGCGAAGTGCCTACCTGTAGATTTTGGCCTCTAGCTCAGCCGGCACCTAGGGAAACCTTCCAAACCTGTGCATCTCTGAAAACTAGAGACCTAGGGGAATCCAAGGAGGGGTGACTTGCGGGGCTCGGACCAGGTTCTGTTACCCAGAATCCTTTGCAAACCTCAAAAAGTGGCTAAAAAAAACAAGTTTTCCTCACATTTCGGTGACAGAAACTTCTGGAATCTGAGAGGAGCCACAAATTTCCTTCCACCCAGCGTTCCCCCAAGTCTCCCGATAAAAATGATACCTCACTTGTGTGGGTAGGCCTAGCGCCCGCGACAGGAAACGCCCCAAAGCGCAACGTGGACATATCCAAATTTTTGGAAGAAAACAGAGGTGTTTTTTGCGAAGTGCCTACCTGTAGATTTTGGCCTCTAGCTCAGCCGGCAGCTAGGGAAACCTACCAAACCTGTGCATTTCTGAAAACTAGAGACCTAGGGGAATCCAAGGAGGGGTGACTTGCGGGGCTCGGACCAGGTTCTGTTACCCAGAATCCTTTGCAAACCTCAAAAAGTGGCCAAAAAAACAAGTTTTCCTCACATTTCGGTGACAGAAAGTTCTGGAATCTGAGAGGAGCCACAAATGTCCTTCCACCCAGCGTTCCCCCAAGTCTCCCGATAAAAATGATACCTCACTTGTGTGGGTAGGCCTAGCGCCCGCGACAGGAAACGCCCCAAAGCGCAACGTGGGACACATCCAAATTTTTGGAAGAAAACAGAGGTGTTTTTTGCGATATGCCTACCTGTAGATTTTGGCCTCTAGCTCAGCCGGCACCTAGGGAAACCTACCAAACCTGTGCATTTCTGAAAACTAGAGACCTAGGGGAATCCAAGGAGGGGTGACTTGCGGGGCTCGGACCAGGTTCTGTTACCCAGAATCCTTTGCAAACCTCAAAAAGTGGCTAAAAAAACAAGTTTTCCTCACATTTCGGTGACAGAAAGTTCTGGAATCTGAGAGGAGCCACAAATTTCCTTCCACGCAGCGTTCCCCCAAGTCTCCCGATAAAAATGGTACCTCACTTGTGTGGTTAGGCCTAGCGCCCGCGACAGGAAACGCCCCAAAGCGCAACGTTGACACATCTAAATTTTTGGAAGAAAACAGAGGTGTTTTTTGCGAAGTGCCTACCTGTAGATTTTGGCCTCTAGCTCAGCCGGCACCTAGGGAAACCTACCAAACCTGTGCATTTCTGAAAACTAGAGACCTAGGGGAATCCAAGGATGGTGACTTGCGGGGCTCAGACCACGTTCTGTTACCCAGAATCCTTTGCAAACCTCAAAAAGTGGCTAAAAAAACAAGTTTTCCTCATATTTCGGTGACAGAAAGTTCTGGAATCTGAGAGGAGCCACAAATGTCCTTCCACCCAGCATTCCCCCAAGTCTCCCGATAAAAATGGTACCTCACTTGTGTGGGTAGGCCTAGCGCCCGCGACAGGAAACGCCCCAAAGCGCAACGTGGACACATCCAAATTTTTGGAAGAAAACAGAGGTGTTTTTTTGCGAAGTGCCTACCTGTAGATTTTGGCCTCTAGCTCAGCCGGCACCTAGGGAAACCTACCAAACCTGTGCATTTCTAAAAACTAGAGACCTAGGGAATCCAAGGAGGGGTGACTTGCGGGGCTCGGACCAGTTTCTGTTACCCAGAATCCTTTGCAAACCTCAAAAAGTGGCCAAAAAAACAAGTTTTCCTCACATTTCGGTGACAGAAAGTTCTGGAATCTGAGAGGAGCCACAAATTTCCTTCCACCCAGCGTTCCCCCAAGTCTCCCGATAAAAATGATACCTCACTTGTGTGGTGGGCCTAGCGCCCTCGACAGGAAACGCCCCAAAGCGCAATGTGGACACATCCAAATTTTTGGAAGAAAACAGAGGTGTTTTTTACGAAGTGCCTACCTGTAGATTTTGGCCTCTAGCTCAGCCGGCACCTAGGGAAACCTACCAAACCTGTGCATTTCTGAAAACTAGAGACCTAGGGGAATCCAAGGAGGGGTGACTTGCGGGGCTCGGACCAGGTTCTGTTACCCAGAATCCTTTGCAAACCTCAAAAAGTGGCTAACAAAACAATTTTTCCTCACATTTCAGTGACAGAAAGTTCTGAATCTGAGAGGAGCCACAAATTTCCTTCCATCCAGCGTTCCCCCAAGTCTCCCGATAAAAATGATACCTCACTTGTGTGGGTAGGCCTAGCGCCCGCGACAGGAAACGCCCCAAAGCGCAACGTGGACACATCCAAATTTTTGGAAGAAAACAGAGGTGTTTTTTGCGATATGCCTACCTGTAGATTTTGGCCTCTAGCTCAGCCGGCACCTAGGGAAACCTACCAAACCTGTGCATTTCTGAAAACTAGAGACCTAGGGGAATCCAAGGAGGGGTGACTTGCGGGGCTCGGACCAGGTTCTGTTACCCAGAATTCTTTGCAAACCTCAAAAAGTGGCTAAAAAAACAAGTTTTCCTCACATTTCGGTGACAGAAACTTCTGGAATCTGAGAGGAGCCACAAATTTCCTTCCACCCAGCGTTCCCCCAAGTCTCCCGATAAAAATGATACCTCACTTGTGTGGGTAGGCCTAGTGCCCGCGACAGGAAACGCCCCAAAGCGCAACGTGGACACATCCAAATTTTTGGAAGAAAACAGAGGTGTTTTTTGCGAAGTGCCTACCTGTAGATTTTGGCCTCTAGCTCAGCCGGCACCTAGGGAAACCTACCAAACATGTGCATTTCTGAAAACTAGAGACCTAGGGGAATCCAAGGAGGGGTGACTTGCGGGGCTCGGACCAGGTTCTGTTACCCAGAATCCTTTGCAAACCTCAAAAAGTGGCTAAAAAAACAAGTTTTCCTCACATTTCGGTGACAGAAACTTCTGGAATCTGAGAGGAGCCACAAATTTCCTTCCACCCAGCATTCCCCCAAGTCTCCCGATAAAAATGATACCTCACTTGTGTGGGTAGGCCTAGCGCCCGCGACAGGAAACGCCCCAAAGCGCAACGAGGACATATCCAAATTTTTG
This sequence comes from Pleurodeles waltl, assembly GCF_031143425.1. NCBI lineage: Eukaryota > Metazoa > Chordata > Amphibia > Caudata > Salamandridae > Pleurodeles > Pleurodeles waltl. The sequence goes on along the minus strand of NW_027150119.1, from coordinate 39,866 downwards.
GAAGAAAACAGAGGTGTTTTTTGCGAAGTGCCTACCTGTAGATTTTGGCCTCTAGCTCAGCCGGCACCTAGGGAAACCTACCAAACCTGTGCATTTCTGAAAACTAGAGACCTAGGGGAATCCAAGGAGGGGTGACTTGCGGGGCTCGGACCAGGTTCTGTTACCCAGAATCCTTTGCAAACCTCAAAAAGTGGCTAAAAAAACAAGTTTTCCTCACATTTCGGTGACAGAAACTTCTGGAATCTGAGAGGAGCCACAAATTTCCTTCCACCCAGCGTTCCCCCAAGTCTCCCGATAAAAATGATACCTCACTTGTGTGGGTGGGCCTAGCGCCGTCGACAGGAAACGCCCCAAAGCGCAATGTGGACACATCCAAATTTTTGGAAGAAAACAGAGGTGTTTTTTACGAAGTGCCTACCTGTAGATTTTGGCCTCTAGCTCAGCCGGCACCTAGGGAAACCTACCAAACCTGTGCATTTCTGAAAACTAGAGACCTAGGGGAATCCAAGGAGGGGTGACTTGCGGGGCTCGGACCAGGTTCTGTTACCCAGAATCCTTTGCAAACCTCAAAAAGTGGCTAACAAAACAATTTTTCCTCACATTTCAGTGACAGAAAGTTCTGAATCTGAGAGGAGCCACAAATTTCCTTCCATCCAGCGTTCCCCCAAGTCTCCCGATAAAAATGATACCTCACTTGTGTGGGTAGGCCTAGCGCCCGCGACAGGAAACGCCCCAAAGCGCAACGTGGACACATCCAAATTTTTGGAAGAAAACAGAGGTGTTTTTTGCGATATGCCTACCTGTAGATTTTGGCCTCTAGCTCAGCCGGCACCTAGGGAAACTTACCAAACCTGTGCATTTCTGAAAACTAGAGACCTAGGGGAATCCAAGGAGGGGTGACTTGCGGGGCTCGGACCAGGTTCTGTTACCCAGAATTCTTTGCAAACCTCAAAAAGTGGCTAAAAAAACAAGTTTTCCTCACATTTCGGTGACAGAAACTTCTGGAATCTGAGAGGAGCCACAAATTTCCTTCCACCCAGCGTTCCCCCAAGTCTCCCGATAAAAATGATACCTCCCTTGTGTGGGTAGGCCTAGTGCCCGCGACAGGAAACGCCCCAAAGCGCAACGTGGACACATCCAAATTTTTGGAAGAAAACAGAGGTGTTTTTTGCGAAGTGCCTACCTGTAGATTTTGGCCTCTAGCTCAGCCGGCACCTAGGGAAACCTACCAAACCTGTGCATTTCTGAAAACTAGAGACCTAGGGGAATCCAAGGAGGGGTGACTTGCGGGGCTCGGACCAGGTTCTGTTACCCAGAATCCTTTGCAAACCTCAAAAAGTGGCTAAAAAAACAAGTTTTCCTCACATTTCGGTGACAGAAACTTCTGGAATCTGAGAGGAGCCACAAATTTCCTTCCACCCAGCATTCCCCCAAGTCTCCCGATAAAAATGATACCTCACTTGTGTGGGTAGGCCTAGCGCCCGCGACAGGAAACGCCCCAAAGCGCAACGAGGACATATCCAAATTTTTGGAAGAAAACAGAGGTGTTTTTTGCGAAGTGCCTACCTGTAGATTTTGGCCTCTAGCTCAGCCGGCACCTAGGGAAACCTACCAAACCTGTGCATTTCTGAAAACTAGAGACCTAGGGGAATCCAAGGAGGGGTGACTTGCGGGGCTCGGACCAGGTTCTGTTACCCAGAATCCTTTGCAAACCTCAAAAAGTGGCTAAAAAAACAAGTTTTCCTCACATTTCGGTGACAGAAACTTCTGGAATCTGAGAGGAGCCACAAATTTCCTTCCACCCAGCGTTCCCCCAAGTCTCCCGATAAAAATGATACCTCACTTGTGTGGGTAGGCCTAGCGCCCGCGACAGGAAACGCCCCAAAGCGCAACGTGGACATATCCAAATTTTTGGAAGAAAACAGAGGTGTTTTTTGCGAAGTGCCTACCTGTAGATTTTGGCCTCTAGCTCAGCCGGCAGCTAGGGAAACCTACCAAACCTGTGCATTTCTGAAAACTAGAGACCTAGGGGAATCCAAGGAGGGGTGACTTGCGGGGCTCGGACCAGGTTCTGTTACCCAGAATCCTTTGCAAACCTCAAAAAGTGGCCAAAAAAACAAGATTTCCTCACATTTCGGTGACAGAAAGTTCTGGAATCTGAGAGGAGCCACAAATTTCCTTCCACCCAGCGTTCCCCCAAGTCTCCCGATAAAAATGATACCTCACTTGTGTGGGTAGGCCTAGTGCCCGCGACAGGAAACGCCCCAAAGCGCAACGTGGACACATCCAAATTTTTGGAAGAAAACAGAGGTGTTTTTTGCGAAGTGCCTACCTGTAGATTTTGGCCTCTAGCTCAGCCGGCACCTAGGGAAACCTACCAAACCTGTGCATTTCTGAAAACTAGAGACCTAGGGGAATCCAAGGAGGGGTGACTTGCGGGGCTCGGACCTGGTTCTGTTACCCAGAATCCTTTGCAAACCTCAAAAAGTGGCCAAAAAAACAAGTTTTCCTCACATTTCGGTGACAGAAAGTTCTGGAATCTGAGAGGAGCCACAAATTTCCTTCCACCCAGCGTTCCCCCAAGTCTCCCGATAAAAATGATACCTCACTTGTGTGGGTGGGCCTAGCGCCCTCGACAGGAAACGCCCCAAAGCGCAATGTGGACACATCCAAATTTTTGGAAGAAAACAGAGGTGTTTTTTACGAAGTGCCTACCTGTAGATTTTGGCCTCTAGCTCAGCCGGCACCTAGGGAAACCTACCAAACCTGTGCATTTCTGAAAACTAGAGACCTAGGGGAATCCAAGGAGGGGTGACTTGCGGGGCTCGGACCAGGTTCTGTTACCCAGAATCCTTTGCAAACCTCAAAAAGTGGCTAACAAAACAATTTTTCCTCACATTTCAGTGACAGAAAGTTCTGAATCTGAGAGGAGCCACAAATTTCCTTCCATCCAGCGTTCCCCCAAGTCTCCCGATAAAAATGATACCTCACTTGTGTGGGTAGGCCTAGCGCCCGCGACAGGAAACGCCCCAAAGCGCAACGTGGACACATCCAAATTTTTGGAAGACAACAGAGGTGTTTTTTGCGATATGCCTACCTGTAGATTTTGGCCTCTAGCTCAGCCGGCACCTAGGGAAACCTACCAAACCTGTGCATTTCTGAAAACTAGAGACCTAGGGGAATCCAAGGAGGGGTGACTTGCGGGGCTCGGACCAGGTTCTGTTACCCAGAATTCTTTGCAAACCTCAAAAAGTGGCTAAAAAAACAAGTTTTCCTCACATTTCGGTGACAGAAACTTCTGGAATCTGAGAGGAGCCACAAATTTCCTTCCACCCAGCGTTCCCCCAAGTCTCCCGATAAAAATGATACCTCACTTGTGTGGGTAGGCCTAGCGCCCGCGACAGGAAACGCCCCAAAGCGCAACGTGGACATATCCAAATTTTTGGAAGAAAACAGAGGTGTTTTTTGCGAAGTGCCTACCTGTAGATTTTGGCCTCTAGCTCAGCCGGCACCTAGGGAAACCTACCAAACCTGTGCATTTCTGAAAACTAGAGACCTAGGGGAATCCAAGGAGGGGTGACTTGCGGGGCTCGGACCAGGTTCTGTTACCCAGAATTCTTTGCAAACCTCAAAAAGTGGCTAAAAAAACAAGTTTTCCTCACATTTCGGTGACAGAAAGTTCTGGAATCTGAGAGGAGCCACAAATTTCCTTCCACCCAGCGTTCCCCCAAGTCTCCCGATAAAAATGATACCTCACTTGTGTGGGTAGGCCTAGCGCCCGCGACAGGAAACGCCCCAAAGCGCAACGTGGACACATCAAAATTTTTGGAAGAAAACAGAGGTGTTTTTTGCGAAGTGCCTACCTGTAGATTTTGGCCTCTAGCTCAGCCGGCACCTAGGGAAACCTACCAAACCTGTGCATTTCTGAAAACTAGAGACCTAGGGGAATCCAAGGAGGGGTGACTTGCGGGGCTCGGACCAGGTTCTGTTACCCAGAATCCTTTGCAAACCTCAAAAAGTGGCTAAAAAAACAAGTTTTCCTCACATTTCGGTGACAGAAACTTCTGGAATCTGAGAGGAGCCACAAATTTCCTTCCACCCAGCGTTCCCCCAAGTCTCCCGATAAAAATGATACCTCACTTGTGTGGGTAGGCCTAGCGCCCGCGACAGGAAACGCCCCAAAGCGCAACGTGGACATATCCAAATTTTTGATAGAAAACAGAGGTGTTTTTTGCGAAGTGCCTACCTGTAGATTTTGGCCTCTAGCTCAGCCGGCACCTAGGGAAACCTACCAAACCTGTGCATTTCTGAAAACTAGAGACCTAGGGGAATCCAAAGAGGGGTGACTTGCAGGGCTCAGACCAGGTTCTGTTACCCAGAATCCTTTGCAAACCTCAAAAAGTGGCTAAAAAAACAAGTTTTCCTCACATTTCGGTGACAGAAAGTTCTGGAATCTGAGAGGAGCCACAAATTTCCTTCCACCCAGCGTTCCCCCAAGTCTCCCGATAAAAATGGTACCTCACTTGTGTGGGTAGGCCTAGCGCCCGCGACAGGAAACGCCCCAAAGCTCAACGTGGACACATCCAAATTTTTGGAAGAAAACAGAGGTGTTTTTTGCGAAGTGCCTACCTGTAGATTTTGGCCTCTAGCTCAGCCGGCACCTAGGGAAACCTACCAAACCTGTGCATTTCTGAAAACTAGAGACCTAGGGGAATCCAAGGAGGGGTGACTTGCGGGGCTCGGACCAGGTTCTGTTACCCAGAATCCTTTGCAAACCTCAAAAAGTGGCAAAAAAAACAAGGTTTCCTCACATTTCGGTGACAGAAACTTCTGGAATCTGAGAGGAGCCACAAATTTCCTTCCACACAGCGTTCCCCCAAGTCTCCCGATAAAAATGATACCTCACTTGTGTGGGTGGGCCTAGCGCCTGCAACAGGAAACGCCCCAAAGCGCAACGTGGACACATCCAAATTTTTGGAAGAAAACAGAGGTGTTTTTTACGAAGTGCCTACCTGTAGATTTTGGCCTCTAGCTCAGCCGGCACCTAGGGAAACCTACCAAACCTGTGCATTTCTGAAAACTAGAGACCTAGGGGAATCCAAGGAGGGGTGACTTGCGGGCCTCAGACCAGGTTCTGTTACCCAGAATCCTTTGCAAACCTCAAAAAGTTGCTAAAAAACAAGTTTTCCTCACATTTCGGTGACAGAAAGTTCTGGAATCTGAGAGGAGCCACAAATTTCCTTCCACCCAGCGTTCCCCCAAGTCTCCCGATAAAAATGGTACCTCACTTGTGTGGGTAGGCCTAGCGCCCGCGACAGGAAACGCCCCAAAGCGCAACATGGACATATCCAAATTTTTGGAAGAAAACAGAGGTGTTTTTTGCGAAGTGCCTACCTGTAGATTTTGGCCTCTAGCTCAGCCGGCAGCTAGGGAAACCTACCAAACCTGTGCATTTCTGAAAACTAGAGACCTAGGGGAATCCAAGGAGGGGTGACTTGCGGGGCTCGCACCAGGTTCTGTTACCCAGAATCCTTTGCAAACCTCAAAAAGTGGCTAAAAAAACAAGTTTCCTCACATTTCGGTGACAGAAAGTTCTGGAATCTGAGAGGAGCCACAAATTTCCTTCCACCCAGCGTTCCCCCAAGTCTCCCGATAAAAATTGTACCTTACTTGTGTGGGTAGGCCTAGCGCCCGCGACAGGAAACGCCCCAAAGCGCAACGTGGACATATCCAAATTTTTGGAAGAAAACAGAGGTGTTTTTTGCGAAGTGCCTACCTGTAGATTTTGGCCTCTAGCTCAGCCGGCACCTAGGAAAACCTACCAAACCTGTGCATTTCTGAAAACTAGAGACCTAGGGGAATCCAAGGAGGGGTGACTTGCGGGTCTCGGACCAGTTTCTGTTACCCAGAATCCTTTGCAAACCTCAAAAAGTGGCCAAAAAAACAAGTTTTCCTCACATTTCGGTGACAGAAAGTTCTGGAATCTGAGAGGAGCCACAAATTTTCTTCCACCCAGCGTTCCCCCAAGTCTCCCGATAAAAATGATACCTCACTTGTGTGGGTGGGCCTAGCGCCCTCGACAGGAAACGCCCCAAAGCGCAATGTGGACACATCCAAATTTTTGGAAGAAAACAGAGGTGTTTTTTGCGAAGTGCCTACCTGTAGATTTTGGCCTCTAGCTCAGCCGGCACCTAGGGAAACCTACAAACCTGTGCCTTTCTAAAAACTAGAGACCTAGGGGAATCCAAGGAGGGGTGACTTGCGGGGCTCAGACCAGCTTCTGTTACCCAGAATCCTTTGCAAACCTCAAAAAGTGGCTACAAAAACAAGTTTTCCTCACATTTCGGTGACAGAAACTTCTGGAATCTGAGAGGAGCCACAAATTTCCTTCCAACCAGCGTTCCCCCAAGTCTCCCGATAAAAATGGTACCTCACTTGTGTGGGTAGGCCTAGCGCCCGCAACAGGAAACGCCCCAAAGCGCAACGTGGACATATCCAAATTTTTGGAAGAAAACAGAGGTGTTTTTTGCGAAGTGCCTACCTGTAGATTTTGGCCTCTAGCTCAGCCGGCAGCTAGGGAAACCTACCAAACCTGTGCATTTCTGAAAACTAGAGACCTAGGGGAATCCAAGGAGGGGTGACTTGCGGGCCTCAGACCACGTTCTGTTACCCAGAATCCTTTGCAAACCTCAAAAAGTGGCTAAAAAAACAAGTTTTCCTCACATTTCGGTGACAGAAAGTTCTGGAATCTGAGAGGAGCCACAAATTTCCTTCCACCCAGCGTTCCCCCAAGTCTCCCGATAAAAATGGTACCTCACTTGTGTGGGTAGGCCTAGCGCCCGCGACAGGAAACGCCCCAAAGCGCAACATGGACATATCCAAATTTTTGGAAGAAAACAGAGGTGTTTTTTGCGAAGTGCCTACCTGTAGATTTTGGCCTCTAGCTCAGCCGGCAGCTAGGGAAACCTACCAAACCTGTGCATTTCTGAAAACTAGAGACCTAGGGGAATCCAAGGAGGGGTGACTTGCGGGGCTCGCACCAGGTTCTGTTACCCAGAATCCTTTGCAAACCTCAAAAAGTTGCTAAAAAAACAAGTTTCCTCACATTTCGGTGACAGAAAGTTCTGGAATCTGAGAGGAGCCACAAATTTCCTTCCACCCAGCGTTCCCCCAAGTCTCCCGATAAAAATGGTACCTTACTTGTGTGGGTAGGCCTAGCGCCCGCGACAGGAAACGCCCCAAAGCGCAACGTGGACATATCCAAATTTTTGGAAGAAAACAGAGGTGTTTTTGGCGAAGTGCCTACCTGTAGATTTTGGCCTCTAGCTCAGCCGGCACCTAGGAAAACCTACCAAACCTGTGCATTTCTGAAAACTAGAGACCTAGGGGAATCCAAGGAGGGGTGACTTGCGGGTCTCGGACCAGTTTCTGTTACCCAGAATCCTTTGCAAACCTCAAAAAGTGGCCAAAAAAACAAGTTTTCCTCACATTTCGGTGACAGAAAGTTCTGGAATCTGAGAGGAGCCACAAATTTTCTTCCACCCAGCGTTCCCCCAAGTCTCCCGATAAAAATGATACCTCACTTGTGTGGGTGGGCCTAGCGCCCTCGACAGGAAACGCCCCAAAGCGCAATGTGGACACATCCAAATTTTTGGAAGAAAACAGAGGTGTTTTTTGCGAAGTGCCTACCTGTAGATTTTGGCCTCTAGCTCAGCCGGCACCTAGGGAAACCTACAAACCTGTGCATTTCTGAAAACTAGAGACCTAGGGGAATCCAAGGAGGGGTGACTTGCGGGGCTCAGACCAGCTTCTGTTACCCAGAATCCTTTGCAAACCTCAAAAAGTGGCTACAAAAACAAGTTTTCCTCACATTTCGGTGACAGAAAGTTCTGGAATCTGAGAGGAGCCACAAATTTCCTTCCACCCAGCGTTCCCCCAAGTCTCCCGATAAAAATGGTACCTCACTTGTGTGGGTAGGCCTAGCGCCCGCGACAGGAAACGCCCCAAAGCTCAACGTGGACACATCCAAATTTTTGGAAGAAAACAGAGGTGTTTTTTGCGAAGTGCCTACCTGTAGATTTTGGCCTCTAGCTCAGCCGGCACCTAGGGAAACCTACCAAACCTGTGCATTTCTGAAAACTAGAGACCTAGGGGAATCCAAGGAGGGGTGACTTGCGGGGCTCGGACCAGGTTCTGTTACCCAGAATCCTTTGCAAACCTCAAAAAGTGGCAAAAAAAACAAGGTTTCCTCACATTTCGGTGACAGAAACTTCTGGAATCTGAGAGGAGCCACAAATTTCCTTCCACACAGCGTTCCCCCAAGTCTCCCGATAAAAATGATACCTCACTTGTGTGGGTGGGCCTAGCGCCTGCAACAGGAAACGCCCCAAAGCGCAACGTGGACACATCCAAATTTTTGGAAGAAAACAGAGGTGTTTTTTACGAAGTGCCTACCTGTAGATTTTGGCCTCTAGCTCAGCCGGCACCTAGGGAAACCTACCAAACCTGTGCATTTCTGAAAACTAGAGACCTAGGGGAATCCAAGGAGGGGTGACTTGCGGGCCTCAGACCAGGTTCTGTTACCCAGAATCCTTTGCAAACCTCAAAAAGTTGCTAAAAAACAAGTTTTCCTCACATTTCGGTGACAGAAAGTTCTGGAATCTGAGAGGAGCCACAAATTTCCTTCCACCCAGCGTTCCCCCAAGTCTCCCGATAAAAATGGTACCTCACTTGTGTGGGTAGGCCTAGCGCCCGCGACAGGAAACGCCCCAAAGCGCAACATGGACATATCCAAATTTTTGGAAGAAAACAGAGGTGTTTTTTGCGAAGTGCCTACCTGTAGATTTTGGCCTCTAGCTCAGCCGGCAGCTAGGGAAACCTACCAAACCTGTGCATTTCTGAAAACTAGAGACCTAGGGGAATCCAAGGAGGGGTGACTTGCGGGGCTCGCACCAGGTTCTGTTACCCAGAATCCTTTGCAAACCTCAAAAAGTGGCTAAAAAAACAAGTTTCCTCACATTTCGGTGACAGAAAGTTCTGGAATCTGAGAGGAGCCACAAATTTCCTTCCACCCAGCGTTCCCCCAAGTCTCCCGATAAAAATTGTACCTTACTTGTGTGGGTAGGCCTAGCGCCCGCGACAGGAAACGCCCCAAAGCGCAACGTGGACATATCCAAATTTTTGGAAGAAAACAGAGGTGTTTTTTGCGAAGTGCCTACCTGTAGATTTTGGCCTCTAGCTCAGCCGGCACCTAGGAAAACCTACCAAACCTGTGCATTTCTGAAAACTAGAGACCTAGGGGAATCCAAGGAGGGGTGACTTGCGGGTCTCGGACCAGTTTCTGTTACCCAGAATCCTTTGCAAACCTCAAAAAGTGGCCAAAAAAACAAGTTTTCCTCACATTTCGGTGACAGAAAGTTCTGGAATCTGAGAGGAGCCACAAATTTTCTTCCACCCAGCGTTCCCCCAAGTCTCCCGATAAAAATGATACCTCACTTGTGTGGGTGGGCCTAGCGCCCTCGACAGGAAACGCCCCAAAGCGCAATGTGGACACATCCAAATTTTTGGAAGAAAACAGAGGTGTTTTTTGCGAAGTGCCTACCTGTAGATTTTGGCCTCTAGCTCAGCCGGCACCTAGGGAAACCTACAAACCTGTGCCTTTCTAAAAACTAGAGACCTAGGGGAATCCAAGGAGGGGTGACTTGCGGGGCTCAGACCAGCTTCTGTTACCCAGAATCCTTTGCAAACCTCAAAAAGTGGCTACAAAAACAAGTTTTCCTCACATTTCGGTGACAGAAACTTCTGGAATCTGAGAGGAGCCACAAATTTCCTTCCAACCAGCGTTCCCCCAAGTCTCCCGATAAAAATGGTACCTCACTTGTGTGGGTAGGCCTAGCGCCCGCAACAGGAAACGCCCCAAAGCGCAACGTGGACATATCCAAATTTTTGGAAGAAAACAGAGGTGTTTTTTGCGAAGTGCCTACCTGTAGATTTTGGCCTCTAGCTCAGCCGGCAGCTAGGGAAACCTACCAAACCTGTGCATTTCTGAAAACTAGAGACCTAGGGGAATCCAAGGAGGGGTGACTTGCGGGCCTCAGACCACGTTCTGTTACCCAGAATCCTTTGCAAACCTCAAAAAGTAGCTAAAAAAACAAGTTTTCCTCACATTTCGGTGACAGAAAGTTCTGGAATCTGAGAGGAGCCACAAATTTCCTTCCACCCAGCGTTCCCCCAAGTCTCCCGATAAAAATGGTACCTCACTTGTGTGGGTAGGCCTAGCGCCCGCGACAGGAAACGCCCCAAAGCGCAACATGGACATATCCAAATTTTTGGAAGAAAACAGAGGTGTTTTTTGCGAAGTGCCTACCTGTAGATTTTGGCCTCTAGCTCAGCCGGCAGCTAGGGAAACCTACCAAACCTGTGCATTTCTGAAAACTAGAGACCTAGGGGAATCCAAGGAGGGGTGACTTGCGGGGCTCGCACCAGGTTCTGTTACCCAGAATCCTTTGCAAACCTCAAAAAGTTGCTAAAAAAACAAGTTTCCTCACATTTCGGTGACAGAAAGTTCTGGAATCTGAGAGGAGCCACAAATTTCCTTCCACCCAGCGTTCCCCCAAGTCTCCCGATAAAAATGGTACCTTACTTGTGTGGGTAGGCCTAGCGCCCGCGACAGGAAACGCCCCAAAGCGCAACGTGGACATATCCAAATTTTTGGAAGAAAACAGAGGTGTTTTTTGCGAAGTGCCTACCTGTAGATTTTGGCCTCTAGCTCAGCCGGCACCTAGGAAAACCTACCAAACCTGTGCATTTCTGAAAACTAGAGACCTAGGGGAATCCAAGGAGGGGTGACTTGCGGGTCTCGGACCAGTTTCTGTTACCCAGAATCCTTTGCAAACCTCAAAAAGTGGCCAAAAAAACAAGTTTTCCTCACATTTCGGTGACAGAAAGTTCTGGAATCTGAGAGGAGCCACAAATTTTCTTCCACCCAGCGTTCCCCCAAGTCTCCCGATAAAAATGATACCTCACTTGTGTGGGTGGGCCTAGCGCCCTCGACAGGAAACGCCCCAAAGCGCAATGTGGACACATCCAAATTTTTGGAAGAAAACAGAGGTGTTTTTTGCGAAGTGCCTACCTGTAGATTTTGGCCTCTAGCTCAGCCGGCACCTAGGGAAACCTACAAACCTGTGCATTTCTGAAAACTAGAGACCTAGGGGAATCCAAGGAGGGGTGACTTGCGGGGCTCAGACCAGCTTCTGTTACCCAGAATCCTTTGCAAACCTCAAAAAGTGGCTACAAAAACAAGTTTTCCTCACATTTCGGTGACAGAAAGTTCTGGAATCTGAGAGGAGCCACAAATTTCCTTCCACCCAGCGTTCCCCCAAGTCTCCCGATAAAAATGGTACCTCACTTGTGTGGGTAGGCCTAGCGCCCGCGACAGGAAACGCCCCAAAGCTCAACGTGGACACATCCAAATTTTTGGAAGAAAACAGAGGTGTTTTTTGCGAAGTGCCTACCTGTAGATTTTGGCCTCTAGCTCAGCCGGCACCTAGGGAAACCTACCAAACCTGTGCATTTCTGAAAACTAGAGACCTAGGGGAATCCAAGGAGGGGTGACTTGCGGGGCTCGGACCAGGTTCTGTTACCCAGAATCCTTTGCAAACCTCAAAAAGTGGCAAAAAAAACAAGGTTTCCTCACATTTCGGTGACAGAAACTTCTGGAATCTGAGAGGAGCCACAAATGTCCTTCCACACAGCGTTCCCCCAAGTCTCCCGATAAAAATGATACCTCACTTGTGTGGGTGGGCCTAGCGCCTGCAACAGGAAACGCCCCAAAGCGCAACGTGGACACATCCAAATTTTTGGAAGAAAACAGAGGTGTTTTTTACGAAGTGCCTACCTGTAGATTTTGGCCTCTAGCTCAGCCGGCACCTAGGGAAACCTACCAAACCTGTGCATTTCTGAAAACTAGAGACCTAGGGGAATCCAAGGAGGGGTGACTTGCGGGGCTCGCACCAGGTTCTGTTACCCAGAATCCTTTGCAAACCTCAAAAAGTGGCTAAAAAAACAAGTTTCCTCACATTTCGGTGACAGAAAGTTCTGGAATCTGAGAGGAGCCACAAATTTCCTTCCACCCAGCCTTCCCCCAAGTCTCCCGATAAAAATTGTACCTTACTTGTGTGGGTAGGCCTAGCGCCCGCGACAGGAAACGCCCCAAAGCGCAACGTGGACATATCCAAATTTTTGGAAGAAAACAGAGGTGTTTTTTGCGAAGTGCCTACCTGTAGATTTTGGCCTCTAGCTCAGCCGGCACCTAGGAAAACCTACCAAACCTGTGCATTTCTGAAAACTAGAGACCTAGGGGAATCCAAGGAGGGGTGACTTGCGGGTCTCGGACCAGTTTCTGTTACCCAGAATCCTTTGCAAACCTCAAAAAGTGGCCAAAAAAACAAGTTTTCCTCACATTTCGGTGACAGAAAGTTCTGGAATCTGAGAGGAGCCACAAATTTTCTTCCACCCAGCGTTCCCCCAAGTCTCCCGATAAAAATGATACCTCACTTGTGTGGGTGGGCCTAGCGCCCTCGACAGGAAACGCCCCAAAGCGCAATGTGGACACATCCAAATTTTTGGAAGAAAACAGAGGTGTTTTTTGCGAAGTGCCTACCTGTAGATTTTGGCCTCTAGCTCAGCCGGCACCTAGGGAAACCTACAAACCTGTGCCTTTCTAAAAACTAGAGACCTAGGGGAATCCAAGGAGGGGTGACTTGCGGGGCTCAGACCAGCTTCTGTTACCCAGAATCCTTTGCAAACCTCAAAAAGTGGCTACAAAAACAAGTTTTCCTCACATTTCGGTGACAGAAACTTCTGGAATCTGAGAGGAGCCACAAATTTCCTTCCAACCAGCGTTCCCCCAAGTCTCCCGATAAAAATGGTACCTCACTTGTGTGGGTAGGCCTAGCGCCCGCAACAGGAAACGCCCCAAAGCGCAACGTGGACATATCCAAATTTTTGGAAGAAAACAGAGGTGTTTTTTGCGAAGTGCCTACCTGTAGATTTTGGCCTCTAGCTCAGCCGGCAGCTAGGGAAACCTACCAAACCTGTGCATTTCTGAAAACTAGAGACCTAGGGGAATCCAAGGAGGGGTGACTTGCGGGCCTCAGACCAGGTTCTGTTACCCAGAATCCTTTGCAAACCTCAAAAAGTGGCTAAAAAAACAAGTTTTCCTCACATTTCGGTGACAGAAAGTTCTGGAATCTGAGAGGAGCCACAAATTTCCTTCCACCCAGCGTTCCCCCAAGTCTCCCGATAAAAATGGTACCTCACTTGTGTGGGTAGGCCTAGCGCCCGCGACAGGAAACGCCCCAAAGCGCAACATGGACATATCCAAATTTTTGGAAGAAAACAGAGGTGTTTTTTGCGAAGTGCCTACCTGTAGATTTTGGCCTCTAGCTCAGCCGGCAGCTAGGGAAACCTACCAAACCTGTGCATTTCTGAAAACTAGAGACCTAGGGGAATCCAAGGAGGGGTGACTTGCGGGGCTCGCACCAGGTTCTGTTACCCAGAATCCTTTGCAAACCTCAAAAAGTTGCTAAAAAAACAAGTTTCCTCACATTTCGGTGACAGAAAGTTCTGGAATCTGAGAGGAGCCACAAATTTCCTTCCACCCAGCGTTCCCCCAAGTCTCCCGATAAAAATGGTACCTTACTTGTGTGGGTAGGCCTAGCGCCCGCGACAGGAAACGCCCCAAAGCGCAACGTGGACATATCCAAATTTTTGGAAGAAAACAGAGGTGTTTTTTGCGAAGTGCCTACCTGTAGATTTTGGCCTCTAGCTCAGCCTGCACCTAGGAAAACCTACCAAACCTGTGCATTTCTGAAAACTAGAGACCTAGGGGAATCCAAGGAGGGGTGACTTGCGGGTCTCGGACCAGTTTCTGTTACCCAGAATCCTTTGCAAACCTCAAAAAGTGGCCAAAAAAACAAGTTTTCCTCACATTTCGGTGACAGAAAGTTCTGGAATCTGAGAGGAGCCACAAATTTTCTTCCACCCAGCGTTCCCCCAAGTCTCCCGATAAAAATGATACCTCACTTGTGTGGGTGGGCCTAGCGCCCTCGACAGGAAACGCCCCAAAGCGCAATGTGGACACATCCAAATTTTTGGAAGAAAACAGAGGTGTTTTTTGCGAAGTGCCTACCTGTAGATTTTGGCCTCTAGCTCAGCCGGCACCTAGGGAAACCTACAAACCTGTGCATTTCTGAAAACTAGAGACCTAGGGGAATCCAAGGAGGGGTGACTTGCGGGGCTCAGACCAGCTTCTGTTACCCAGAATCCTTTGCAAACCTCAAAAAGTGGCTACAAAAACAAGTTTTCCTCACATTTCGGTGACAGAAACTTCTGGAATCTGAGAGGAGCCACAAATTTCCTTCCACCCAGCGTTCCCCCAAGTCTCCCGATAAAAATGGTACCTCACTTGTGTGGGTAGGCCTAGCGCCCGCGACAGGAAACGCCCCAAAGCGCAACGTGGACATATCCAAATTTTTGGAAGAAAACAGAGGTGTTTTTTGCGAAGTGCCTACCTGTAGATTTTGGCCTCTAGCTCAGCCGGCAGCTAGGGAAACCTACCAAACCTGTGCATTTCTGAAAACTAGAGACCTAGGGGAATCCAAGGAGGGGTGACTTGCGGGGCTCGGACCAGGTTCTGTTACCCAGAATCCTTTGCAAACCTCAAAAAGTGGCTAAAAAAACAAGTTTTCCTCACATTTCGGTGACAGAAACTTCTGGAATCTGAGAGGAGCCACAAATTTCCTTCCACCCAGCGTTCCCCCAAGTCTCCCGATAAAAATGATACCTCACTTGTGTGGGTGGGCCTAGCGCCCTCGACAGGAAACGCCCCAAAGCGCAATGTGGACACATCCAAATTTTTGGAAGAAAACAGAGGTGTTTTTTGCGAAGTGCCTACCTGTAGATTTTGGCCTCTAGCTCAGCCGGCACCTAGGGAAACCTACCAAACCTGTGCATTTCTGAAAACTAGAGACCTAGGGGAATCCAAGGAGGGGTGACTTGCGGGGCTCAGACCAGGTTCTGTTACCCAGAATCCTTTGCAAACCTCAAAAAGTGGCTAAAAAAACAAGTTTTCCTCACATTTCGGTGACAGAAACTTCTGGAATCTGAGAGGAGCCACAAATTTCCTTCCACCCAGCGTTCCCCCAAGTCTCCCGATAAAAATGGTACCTCACTTGTGTGGGTAGGCCTAGCGCCCGCGACAGGAAACGCCCCAAAGCGCAACGTGGACATATCCAAATTTTTGGAAGAAAACAGAGGTGTTTTTTGCGAAGTGCCTACCTGTAGATTTTGGCCTCTAGCTCAGCCGGCACCTAGGAAAACCTACCAAACCTGTGCATTTCTGAAAACTAGAGACCTAGGGGAATCCAAGGAGGGGTGACTTGCGGGGCTCGGACCAGTTTCTGTTACCCAGAATCCTTTGCAAACCTCAAAAAGTGGCCAAAAAAACAAGTTTTCCTCACATTTCGGTGACAGAAAGTTCTGGAATCTGAGAGGAGCCACAAATTTCATTCCACCCAGCGTTCCCCCAAGTCTCCCGATAAAAATGATACCTCACTTGTGTGGGTGGGCCTAGCGCCCTCGACAGGAAACGCCCCAAAGCGCAATGTGGACACATCCAAATTTTTGGAAGAAAACAGAGGTGTTTTTTGCGAAGTGCCTACCTGTAGATTTTGGCCTCTAGCTCAGCCGGCACCTAGGGAAACCTACCAAACCTGTGCATTTCTGAAAACTAGAGACCTAGGGGAATCCAAGGAGGGGTGACTTGCGGGGCTCAGACCAGGTTCTGTTACCCAGAATCTTTTGCAAACCTCAAAAAGTGGCTAAAAAAACAAGTTTTCCTCACATTTCGGTGACAGAAAGTTCTGGAATCTGAGAGGAGCCACAAATTTCCTTCCACCCAGCGTTCCCCCAAGTCTCCCGATAAAAATGGTACCTCACTTGTGTGGGTAGGCCTAGCGCCCGCGACAGGAAACGCCCCAAAGCGCAACGTGGACATGTCCACATTTTTGGAAGAAAACAGAGGTGTTTTTTGCGAAGTGCCTACCTGTAGATTTTGGCCTCTAGCTCAGCCGGCAGCTAGGGAAACCTACCAAACCTGTGCATTTCTGAAAACTAGAGACCTAGGGGAATCCAAGGAGGGGTGACTTGCGGGGCTCAGACCAGGTTCTGTTACCCAGAATCCTTTGCAAACCTCAAAAAGTGGCTAAAAAAACAAGTTTTCCTCACATTTCGGTGACAGAAAGTTCTGGAATCTGAGAGGAGCCACAAATTTCCTTCCACCCAGCGTTCCCCCAAGTCTCCCGATAAAAATGATACCTCACTTGTGTGGGTAGGCCTAGCGCCCGCGACAGGAAACGCCACAAAGCGCAACGTGGACACATCCAAATTTTTGGAAGAAAACAGAGGTGTTTATTGCGAAGTGCCTACCTGTAGATTTTGGCCTCTAGCTCAGCCGGCACCTAAGGAAACCTACCAAACCTGTGCATTTCTGAAAACTAGAGACCTAGGGGAATCCAAGGAGGGGTGACTTGCGGGGCTCGGACCAGGTTCTGTTACCCAGAATCCTTTGCAATCCTCAAAAAGTGGCAAAAAAACCAAGGTTTCCTCACATTTCGGTGACAGAAAGTTCTGGAATCTGAGAGGAGCCACAAATTTCCTTCCACACAGCGTTCCCCCAAGTCTCCCGATAAAAATGATACCTCACTTGTGTGGGTAGGCCTAGCGCCTGCAACAGGAAACGCCCCAAAGCGCAACGTGGACACATCCAAATTTTTGGAAGAAAACAGAGGTGTTTTTTGCAAAGTGCCTACCTGTAGATTTTGGCCTCTAGCTCAGCCGGCACCTAGGAAAACCTACCAAACCTGTGCATTTCTGAAAACTAGAGACCTAGGGGAATCCAAGGAGGGGTGACTTGCGGGGCTCGGACCAGTTTCTGTTACCCAGAATCCTTTGCAAACCTCAAAAAGTGGCCAAAAAAACAAGTTTTCCTCACATTTCGGTGACAGAAAGTTCTGGAATCTGAGAGGAGCCACAAATTTCCTTCCACCCAGCGTTCCCTCAAGTCTCCCGATAAAAATGATACCTCACTTGTGTGGGTGGGCCTAGCGCCCTCGACAGGAAACGCCCCAAAGCGCAATGTGGACACATCCAAATTTATGGAAGAAAACAGAGGTGTTTTTTGCGAAGTGCCTACCTGTAGATTTTGGCCTCTAGCTCAGCCGGCACCTAGGGAAACCTACCAAACCTGTGCATTTCTGAAAACTAGAGACCTAGGGGAATCCAAGGAGGGGTGACTTGCGGGGCTCGGACCAGGTTCTGTTACCCAGAATCCTTTGCAAACCTCAAAAAGTGGCTAAAAAAACAAGTTTTCCTCACATTTCGGTGACAGAAACTTCTGGAATCTGAGAGGAGCCACAAATTTCCTTCCACCCAGCGTTCCCCCAAGTCTCCCGATAAAAATGATACCTCACTTGTGTGGGTGGGCCTAGCGCCCTCGACAGGAAACGCCCCAAAGCGCAATGTGGACACATCCAAATTTTTGGAAGAAAACAGAGGTGTTTTTTGCGAAGTGCCTACCTGTAGATTTTGGCCTCTAGCTCAGCCGGCACCTAGGGAAACCTACCAAACCTGTGCATTTCTGAAAACTAGAGACCTAGGGGAATCCAAGGAGGGGTGACTTGCGGGGCTCGGACCAGGTTCTGTTACCCAGAATCCTTTGCAAACCTCAAAAAGTGGCTAAAAAAACAAGTTTTCCTCACATTTCGGTGACAGAAACTTCTGGAATCTGAGAGGAGCCACAAATTTCCTTCCACCCAGCGTTCCCCCAAGTCTCCCAATAAAAATGATACCTTACTTGTGTGGGTGGGCCTAGTTCCCTCGACAGGAAACGCCCCAAAGCGCAATGTGGACACATCCAAATTTTTGGAAGAAAACAGAGGTGTTTTTTGCGAAGTGCCTACCTGTAGATTTTGGCCTCTAGCTCAGCCGGCACCTAGGAAAACCTACCAAACCTGTGCATTTCTGAAAACTAGAGACCTAGGGGAATCCAAGGAGGGGTGACTTGCGGGGCTCGGACCAGTTTCTGTTACCCAGAATCCTTTGCAAACCTCAAAAAGTGGCCAAAAAAACAAGTTTTCCTCACATTTCGGTGACAGAAAGTTCTGGAATCTGAGAGGAGCCACAAATTTCTTTCCACCCAGCGTTCCCCCAAGTCTCCCGATAAAAATGATACCTCACTTGTGTGGGTGGGCCTAGCGCCCTCGACAGGAAATGCCCCAAAGCGCAATGTGGACACATCCAAATTTTTGGAAGAAAACAGAGGTGTTTTTTGCGAAGTGCCTACCTGTAGATTTTGGCCTCTAGCTCAGCCGGCACCTAGGGAAACCTACAAACCTGTGCATTTCTGAAAACTAGAGACCTAGGGGAATCCAAGGAGGGGTGACTTGCGGGGCTCAGACCAGGTTCTGTTACCCAGAATCCTTTGCAAACCTCAAAAAGTGGCTAAAAAAACAAGTTTTCCTCACATTTCGGTGACAGAAAGTTCTGGAATCTGAGAGGAGCCACAAATTTCCTTCCACCCAGCGTTCCCCCAAGTCTCCCGATAAAAATGGTACCTCACTTGTGTGGGTAGGCCTAGCGCCCGCGACAGGAAACGCCCCAAAGCGCAACGTGGACATATCCACATTTTTGGAAGAAAACAGAGGTGTTTTTTGCGAAGTGCCTACCTGTAGATTTTGGCCTCTAGCTCAGCCGGCACCTAGGGAAACCTACCAAACCTGTGCATTTCTGAAAACTAGAGACCTAGGGGAATCCAAGGAGGGGTGACTTGCGGGGCTCGGACCAGTTTCTGTTACCCAGAATCCTTTGCAAACCTCAAAAAGTGGCCTAAAAAACAAGTTTTCCTCACATTTCGGTGACAGAAAGTTCTGGAATCTGAGAGGAGCCACAAATTTCTTTCCACCCAGCGTTCCCCCAAGTCTCCCGATAAAAATGATACCTCACTTGTGTGGGTGGGCCTAGCGCCCTCGACAGGAAACGCCCCAAAGCGCAATGTGGACACATCCACATTTTTGGAAGAAAACAGAGGTGTTTTTTGCGAAGTGCCTACCTGTAGATTTTGGCCTCTAGCTCAGCCGGCACCTAGGGAAACCTACCAAACCTGTGCATTTCTGAAAACTAGAGACCTAGGGGAATCCAAGGAGGGGTGACTTGCGGGGCTCAGACCAGGTTCTGTTACCCAGAATCTTTTGCAAACCTCAAAAAGTGGCTAAAAAAACAAGTTTTCCTCACATTTCGGTGACAGAAAGTTCTGGAATCTGAGAGGAGCCACAAATTTCCTTCCACCCAGCGTTCCCCCAAGTCTCCCGATAAAAATGGTACCTCACTTGTGTGGGTAGGCCTAGCGCCCGCGACAGGAAACGCCCCAAAGCGCAACGTGGACATATCCACATTTTTGGAAGAAAACAGAGGTGTTTTTTGCGAAGTGCCTACCTGTAGATTTTGGCCTCTAGCTCAGCCGGCAGCTAGGGAAACCTACCAAACCTGTGCATTTCTGAAAACTAGAGACCTAGGGGAATCCAAGGAGGGGTGACTTGCGGGGCTCGGACCAGGTTCTGTTACCCAGAATCCTTTGCAAACCTCAAAAAGTGGCTAAAAAAACAAGTTTCCTCACATTTCGGTGACAGAAAGTTCTGGAATCTGAGAGGAGCAACAAATTTCCTTCCACCCAGCGTTCCCCCAAGTCTCCCGATAAAAATGATACCTCACTTGTGTGGGTAGGCCTAGCGCCCGCGACAGGAAACGCCCCAAAGCGCAACGTGGACACATCCAAATTTTTGGAAGAAAACAGAGGTGTTTATTGCGAAGTGCCTACCTGTAGATTTTGGCCTCTAGCTCAGCCGGCACCTAAGGAAACCTACCAAACCTGTGCATTTCTGAAAACTAGAGACCTAGGGGAATCCAAGGAGGGGTGACTTGCGGGGCTCGGACCAGGTTCTGTTACCCAGAATCCTTTGCAATCCTCAAAAAGTGGCAAAAAAACCAAGGTTTCCTCACATTTCGGTGACAGAAAGTTCTGGAATCTGAGAGGAGCCACAAATTTCCTTCCACACAGCGTTCCCCCAAGTCTCCCGATAAAAATGATACCTCACTTGTGTGGGTAGGCCTAGCGCCTGCAACAGGAAACGCCCCAAAGCGCAACGTGGACACATCCAAATTTTTGGAAGAAAACAGAGGTGTTTTTTGCAAAGTGCCTACCTGTATATTTTGGCCTCTAGCTCAGCCGGCACCTAGGAAAACCTACCAAACCTGTGCATTTCTGAAAACTAGAGACCTAGGGGAATCCAAGGAGGGGTAACTTGCGGGGCTCGGACCAGTTTCTGTTACCCAGAATCCTTTGCAAACCTCAAAAAGTGGCCAAAAAAACAAGTTTTCCTCACATTTCGGTGACAGAAAGTTCTGGAATCTGAGAGGAGCCACAAATTTCCTTCCACCCAGCGTTCCCCCAAGTCTCCCGATAAAAATGATACCTCACTTGTGTGGGTGGGCCTAGCGCCCTCGACAGGAAACGCCCCAAAGCGCAATGTGGACACATCCAAATTTTTGGAAGAAAACAGAGGTGTTTTTTGCGAAGTGCCTACCTGTAGATTTTGGCCTCTAGCTCAGCCGGCACCTAGGGAAACCTACCAAACCTGTGCATTTCTGAAAACTAGAGACCTAGGGGAATCCAAGGAGGGGTGACTTGCGGGGCTCAGACGAGGTTCTGTTACCCAGAATCCTTTGCAAACCTCAAAAAGTGGCTAAAAAAACAAGTTTTCCTCACATTTCGGTGACAGAAAGTTCTGGAATCTGAGAGGAGCCACAAATTTCCTTCCACCCAGCGTTCCCCCAAGTCTCCCGATAAAATTGGTACCTCACTTGTGTGGGTAGGCCTAGCGCCCGCGACAGGAAACGCCCCAAAGCGCAACGTGGACATATCCAAATTTTTGGAAGAAAACAGAGGTGTTTTTTGCGAAGTGCCTACCTGTAGATTTTGGCCTCTAGCTCAGCCGGCACCTAGGAAAACCTACCAAACCTGTGCATTTCTGAAAACTAGAGACCGAGGGGAATCCAAGGAGGGGTGACTTGCGGGGCTCGGACCAGTTTCTGTTACCCAGAATCCTTTGCAAACCTCAAAAAGTGGCCAAAAAAACAAGTTTTCCTCACATTTCGGTGACAGAAAGTTCTGGAATCTGAGAGGAGCCACAAATTTCCTTCCACCCAGCGTTCCCCCAAGTCTCCCAATAAAAATGATACCTCACTTGTGTGGGTGGGCCTAGTGCCCTCGACAGGAAACGCCCCAAAGCGCAATGTGGACACATCCAAATTTTTGGAAGAAAACAGAGGTGTTTTTTGCGAAGTGCCTACCTGTAGATTTTGGCCTCTAGCTCAGCCGGCACCTAGGGAAACCTACCAAACCTGTGCATTTCTGAAAACTAGAGACCTAGGGGAATCCAAGGAGGGGTGACTTGCGGGGCTCGGACCAGTTTCTGTTACCCAGAATCCTTTGCAAACCTCAAAAAGTGGCCAAAAAAACAAGTTTTCCTCACATTTCGGTGACAGAAAGTTCTGGAATCTGAGAGGAGCCACAAATTTCCTTCCGCCCAGCGTTCCCCCAAGTCTCCCGATAAAAATGATACCTCACTTGTGTGGGTGGGCCTAGCGCCCTCGACAGGAAATGCCCCAAAGCGCAATGTGGACACATCCAAATTTTTGGAAGAAAACAGAGGTGTTTTTTGCGAAGTGCCTACCTGTAGATTTTGGCCTCTAGCTCAGCCGGCACCTAGGGAAACCTACAAACCTGTGCATTTCTGAAAACTAGAGACCTAGGGGAATCCAAGGAGGGGTGACTTGCGGGGCTCAGACCAGCTTCTGTTACCCAGAATCCTTTGCAAACCTCAAAAAGTGGCTAAAAAAACAAGTTTTCCTCACATTTCGGTGACAGAAAGTTCTGGAATCTGAGAGGAGCCACAAATTTCCTTCCACCCAGCGTTCCCCCAAGTCTCCCGATAAAAATGGTACCTCACTTGTGTGGGTAGGCCTAGCGCCCGCGACAGGAAACGCCCCAAAGCGCAACGTGGACATATCCAAATTTTTGGAAGAAAACAGAGGTGTTTTTTGCGAAGTGCCTACCTGTAGATTTTGGCCTCTAGCTCAGCCGGCACCTAGGGAAACCTACCAAACCTGTGCATTTCTGAAAACTAGAGACCTAGGGGAATCCAAGGAGGGGTGACTTGCGGGGCTTGGACCAGGTTCTGTTACCCAGAATCCTTTGCAAACCTCAAAAAGTGTTTAAAAAACAAGTTTTCCTCATATTTCGGTGACAGAAACTTCTGGAATCTGAGAGGAGCCACAAATTTCCTTCCACACAGCGTTCCCCCAAGTCTCCCGATAAGAATGATACCTCACTTGTGTGGGTAGGCCTAGCGCCTGCAACAGGAAACGCCCCAAAGCGCAACGTGGACATATCCAAATTTTTGGAAGAAAACAGAGGTGTTTTTTGCGAAGTGCCTACCTGTAGATTTTGGCCTCTAGCTCAGCCGGCACCTAGGGAAACCTACCAAACCTGTGCATTTCTGAAAACTAGAGACCTAGGGGAATCCAAGGAGGGGTGACTTGCGGGGCTCGGACCAGGTTCTGTTACCCAGAATCCTTTGCAAACCTCAAAAAGTGGCCAAAAAAACAAGTTTTCCTCACATTTCGGTGACAGAAAGTTCTGGAATCTGAGAGGAGCCACAAATTTCCTTCCACCCAGCGTTCCCCCAAGTCTCCCGATAAAAATGATACCTCACTTGTGTGGGTGGGCCTAGCGCCCTCGACAGGAAACGCCCCAAAGCGCAATGTTGACACATCCAAATTTCTGGAAGAAAACAGAGGTGTTTTTTGCGAAGTGCCTACCTGTAGATTTTGGCCTCTAGCTCATCCGGCACCTAGGGAAACCTACAAACCTGTGCATTTCTGAAAACTAGAGACCTAGGGGAATCCAAGGAGGGGTGACTTGCGGGGCTCAGACCAGCTTCTGTTACCCAGAATCCTTTGCAAACCTCAAAAAGTGTTTAAAAAACAAGTTTTCCTCACATTTCGGTGACAGAAAGTTCTGGAATCTGAGAGGAGCCACAAATTTCCTTCCACCAAGCGTTCCCCCAAGTCTCCCGATAAAAATGGTACCTCACTTGTGTGGGTAGGCCTAGCGCCCGCGACAGGAAACGCCCCAAAGCGCAACGTGGACATATCCAAATTTTTGGAAGAAAACAGAGGTGTTTTTTGCAAAGTGCCTACCTGTAGATTTTCGCCTCTAGCTCAGCCGGCAGCTAGGGAAACCTACCAAACCTGTGCATTTCTGAAAACTAGAGACCTAGGGGAATCCAAGGAGGGGTGACTTGCGGGGCTCGGACCAGGTTCTGTTACCCAGAATCCTTTGCAAACCTCAAAAAGTGGCCAAAAAAACAAGTTTTCCTCACATTTCGGTGACAGAAAGTTCTGGAATCTGAGAGGAGCCACAAATTTCCTTCCACCCAGCGTTCCCCCAAGTCTCCCGATAAAAATGATACCTCACTTGTGTGGGTGGGCCTAGCGCCCTCGACAGGAAACGCCCCAAAGCGCAATGTGGACAGATCCAAATTTCTGGAAGAAAACAGAGGTGTTTTTTTGCGAAGTGCCTACCTGTAGATTTTGGCCTCTAGCTCAGCCGGCACCTAGGGAAACCTACAAACCTGTACATTTCTGAAAACTAGAGACCTAGGGGAATCCAAGGAGGGGTGACTTGCGGGGCTCAGACCAGCTTCTGTTACCCAGAATCCTTTGCAAACCTCAAAAAGTGGCTAAAAAAACAAGTTTTCCTCACATTTCGGTGACAGAAAGTTCTGGAATCTGAGAGGAGCCACAAATTTCCTTCCACCCAGCGTTCCCCCAAGTCTCCCGATAAAAATGGTACCTCACTTGTGTGGGTAGGCCTAGCGCCCGCGACAGGAAACGCCCCAAAGCGCAACGTGGACATATCCAAATTTTTGGAAGAAAACAGAGGTGTTTTTTGCGAAGTGCCTACCTGTAGATTGTCGCCTCTAGCTCAGCCGGCAGCTAGGGAAACCTACCAAACCTGTGCATTTCTGAAAACTAGAGACCGAGGGGAATCCAAGGAGGGGTGACTTGCGGGGCTCGGACCAGGTTCTGTTACCCAGAATCCTTTGCAAACCTCAAAAAGTGGCTAAAAAAACAAGTTTCCTCACATTTCGGTGACAGAAAGTTCTGGAATCTGAGAGGAGCCACAAATTTCCTTCCACCCAGCGTTCCCCCAAGTCTCCCGATAAAAATGATACCTCACTTGTGTGGGTAGGCCTAGCGCCCGCGACAGGAAACGCCCCAAAGCGCAACGTGGACACATCCAAATTTTTGGAAGAAAACAGAGGTGTTTTTTGCGAAGTGCCTACCTGTAGATTTTGGCCTCTAGCTCAGCCGGCACCTAGGGAAACCTACCAAACCTGTGCATTTCTGAAAACTAGAGACCTAGGGGAATCCAAGGAGGGGTGACTTGCGGGGCTTGGACCAGGTTCTGTTACCCAGAATCCTTTGCAAACCTCAAAAAGTGTTTAAAAAACAAGTTTTCCTCACATTTCGGTGACAGAAACTTCTGGAATCTGAGAGGAGCCACAAATTTCCTTCCACACAGCGTTCCCCCAAGTCTCCCGATAAGAATGATACCTCACTTGTGTGGGTAGGCCTAGCGCCTGCAACAGGAAACGCCCCAAAGCGCAACGTGGACACATCCAAATTTTTGGAAGAAAACAGAGGTGTTTTTTGCAAAGTGCCTACCTGTAGATTTTGGCCTCTAGCTCAGCCGGCACCTAGGAAAACCTACCAAACCTGTGCATTTCTGAAAACTAGAGACCTAGGGGAATCCAAGGAGGGGTGACTTGCGGAGCTCGGACCAGTTTCTGTTACCCAGAATCCTTTGCAAACCTCAAAAAGTGGCCAAAAAAACAAGTTTTCCTCACATTTCGGTGACAGAAAGTTCTGGAATCTGAGAGGAGCCACAAATTTCCTTCCACCCAGCGTTCCCCCAAGTCTCCCGATAAAAATGATACCTCACTTGTGTGGGTGGGCCTAGCGCCCTCGACAGGAAACGCCCCAAAGCGCAATGTGGACACATCCACATTTTTGGAAGAAAACAGAGGTGTTTTTTACGAAGTGCCTACCTGTAGATTTTGGCCTCTAGCTCAGCCGGCAGCTAGGGAAACCTACCAAACCTGTGCATTTCTGAAAACTAGAGACCTAGGGGAATCCAAGGAGGGGTGACTTGCGGGGCTCGGACCAGGTTCTGTTACCCAGAATCCTTTGCAAACCTCAAAAAGTGGCTAAAAAAACAAGTTTCCTCACATTTCGGTGACAGAAAGTTCTGGAATCTGAGAGGAGCCACAAATTTCCTTCCACCCAGCGTTCCCCCAAGTCTCCCGATAAAAATTATACCTCACTTGTGTGGGTAGGCCTAGCGCCCGCGACAGGAAACGCCCCAAAGCGCAACGTGGACACATCCAAATTTTTGGAAGAAAACAGAGGTGTTTATTGCGAAGTGCCTACCTGTAGATTTTGGCCTCTAGCTCAGCCGGCACCTAGGGAAACCTACCAAACCTGTGCATTTCTGAAAACTAGAGACCTAGGGGAATCCAAGGAGGGGTGACTTGCGGGGCTCGGACCAGTTTCTGTTACCCAGAATCCTTTGCAAACCTCAAAAAGTGGCCAAAAAAACAAGTTTTCCTCACATTTCGGTGACAGAAAGTTCTGGAATCTGAGAGGAGCCACAAATTTCCTTCCACCCAGCGTTCCCCCAAGTCTCCCGATAAAAATGATACCTCACTTGTGTGGGTGGGCCTAGCGCCCTCGACAGGAAATGCCCCAAAGCGCAATGTGGACACATCCAAATTTTTGGAAGAAAACAGAGGTGTTTTTTGCGAAGTGCCTACCTGTAGATTTTGGCCTCTAGCTCAGCCGGCACCTAGGGAAACCTACAAACCTGTGCATTTCTGAAAACTAGAGACCTAGGGGAATCCAAGGAGGGGTGACTTGCTGGGCTCAGACCAGCTTCTGTTACCCAGAATCCTTTGCAAACCTCAAAAAGTGGCTAAAAAAACAAGTTTTCCTCACATTTCGGTGACAGAAAGTTCTGGAATCTGAGAGGAGCCACAAATTTCCTTCCACCCAGCGTTCCCCCAAGTCTCCCGATAAAAATGGTACCTCACTTGTGTGGGTAGGCCTAGCGCCCGCGACAGGAAACGCCCCAAAGCGCAACGTGGACATATCCAAATTTTTGGAAGAAAACAGAGGTGTTTTTTGCGAAGTGCCTACCTGTAGATTTTGGCCTCTAGCTCAGCCGGCACCTAGGGAAACCTACCAAACCTGTGCATTTCTGAAAACTAGAGACCTAGGGGAATCCAAGGAGGGGTGACTTGCGGGGCTTGGACCAGGTTCTGTTACCCAGAATCCTTTGCAAACCTCAAAAAGTGTTTAAAAAACAAGTTTTCCTCATATTTCGGTGACAGAAACTTCTGGAATCTGAGAGGAGCCACAAATTTCCTTCCACACAGCGTTCCCCCAAGTCTCCCGATAAGAATGATACCTCACTTGTGTGGGTAGGCCTAGCGCCTGCAACAGGAAACGCCCCAAAGCGCAACGTGGACATATCCAAATTTTTGGAAGAAAACAGAGGTGTTTTTTGCGAAGTGCCTACCTGTAGATTTTGGCCTCTAGCTCAGCCGGCACCTAGGGAAACCTACCAAACCTGTGCATTTCTGAAAACTAGAGACCTAGGGGAATCCAAGGAGGGGTGACTTGCGGGGCTCGGACCAGGTTCTGTTACCCAGAATCCTTTGCAAACCTCAAAAAGTGGCCAAAAAAACAAGTTTTCCTCACATTTCGGTGACAGAAAGTTCTGGAATCTGAGAGGAGCCACAAATTTCCTTCCACCCAGCGTTCCCCCAAGTCTCCCGATAAAAATGATACCTCACTTGTGTGGGTAGGCCTAGCGCCCGCGACAGGAAACGCCCCAAAGCGCAACGTGGACACATCCAAATTTTTGGAAGAAAACAGAGGTGTTTTTTGCGAAGTGCCTACCTGTAGAATTTGGCCTCTAGCTCATCCGGCACCTAGGGAAACCTACCAAACCTGTGCATTTCTGAAAACTAGAGACCTAGGGGAATCCAAGGAGGGGTGACTTGCGGGGCTTGGACCAGGTTCTGTTACCCAGAATCCTTTGCAAACCTCAAAAAGTGTTTAAAAAACAAGTTTTCCTCACATTTCGGTGACAGAAACTTCTGGAATCTGAGAGGAGCCACAAATTTCCTTCCACACAGCGTTCCCCCAAGTCTCCCGATAAGAATGATACCTCACTTGTGTGGGTAGGCCTAGCGCCTGCAACAGGAAACGCCCCAAAGCGCAACGTGGACACATCCAAATTTTTTGAAGAAAACAGAGGTGTTTTTTGCAAAGTGCCTACCTGTAGATTTTGGCCTCTAGCTCAGCCGGCACCTAGGAAAACCTACCAAACCTGTGCATTTCTGAAAACTAGAGACCTAGGGGAATCCAAGGAGGGGTGACTTGCGGGGCTCGGACCAGTTTCTGTTACCCAGAATCCTTTGCAAACCTCAAAAAGTGGCCAAAAAAACAAGTTTTCCTCACATTTCGGTGACAGAAAGTTCTGGAATCTGAGAGGAGCCACAAATTTCCTTCCACCCAGCGTTCCCCCAAGTCTCCCGATAAAAATGATACCTCACTTGTGTGGGTGGGCCTAGCGCCCTCGACAGGAAACGCCCCAAAGCGCAATGTGGACACATCCAAATTTTTGGAAGAAAACAGAGGTGTTTTTTACGAAGTGCCTACCTGTAGATTTTGGCCTCTAGCTCAGCCGGCACCTAGGGAAACCTACCAAACCTGTGCATTTCTGAAAACTAGAGACCTAGGGGAATCCAAGGAGGGGTGACTTGCGGGCCTCAGACCAGGTTCTGTTACCCAGAATCCTTTGCAAACCTCAAAAAGTGGCTAAAAAAACAAGTTTTCCTCACATTTCGGTGACAGAAAGTTCTGGAATCTGAGAGGAGCCACAAATTTCCTCCACCCAGCGTTCCCCCAAGTCTCCCGATAAAAATGGTACCTCACTTGTGTGGGTAGGCCTAGCGCCCGCGACAGGAAACGCCCCAAAGCGCAACATGGACATATCCAAATTTTTGGAAGAAAACAGAGGTGTTTTTTGCGAAGTGCCTACCTGTAGATTTTGGCCTCTAGCTCAGCCGGCAGCTAGGGAAACCTACCAAACCTGTGCATTTCTGAAAACTAGAGACCTAGGGGAATCCAAGGAGGGGTGACTTGCGGGGCTCGCACCAGGTTCTGTTACCCAGAATCCTTTGCAAACCTCAAAAAGTGGCTAAAAAAACAAGTTTCCTCACATTTCGGTGACAGAAAGTTCTGGAATCTGAGAGGAGCCACAAATTTCCTTCCACCCAGCGTTCCCCCAAGTCTCCCGATAAAAATGGTACCTTACTTGTGTGGGTAGGCCTAGCGCCCGCGACAGGAAACGCCCCAAAGCGCAACGTGGACATATCCAAATTTTTGGAAGAAAACAGAGGTGTTTTTTGCGAAGTGCCTACCTGTAGATTTTGGCCTCTAGCTCAGCCGGCACCTAGGAAAACCTACCAAACCTGTGCATTTCTGAAAACTAGAGACCTAGGGGAATCCAAGGAGGGGTGACTTGCGGGTCTCGGACCAGTTTCTGTTACCCAGAATCCTTTGCAAACCTCAAAAAGTGGCCAAAAAAACAAGTTTTCCTCACATTTCGGTGACAGAAAGTTCTGGAATCTGAGAGGAGCCACAAATTTCCTTCCACCCAGCGTTCCCCCAAGTCTCCCGATAAAAATGATACCTCACTTGTGTGGGTGGGCCTAGCGCCCTCGACAGGAAACGCCCCAAAGCGCAATGTGGACACATCCAAATTTTTGGAAGAAAACAGAGGTGTTTTTTGCGAAGTGCCTACCTGTAGATTTTGGCCTCTAGCTCAGCCGGCACCTAGGGAAACCTACCAAACCTGTGCATTTCTGAAAACTAGAGACCTAGGGGAATCCAAGGAGGGGTGACTTGCGGGGCTCAGACCAGGTTCTGTTACCCAGAATCCTTTGCAAACCTCAAAAAGTGGCTAAAAAAACAAGTTTTCCTCACATTTCGGTGACAGAAACTTCTGGAATCTGAGAGGAGCCACAAATTTCCTTCCACCCAGCGTTCCCCCAAGTCTCCCGATAAAAATGGTACCTCACTTGTGTGGGTAGGCCTAGCGCCCGCGACAGGAAACGCCCCAAAGCGCAACGTGGACATATCCAAATTTTTTGAAGAAAACAGAGGTGTTTTTTGCGAAGTGCCTACCTGTAGATTTTGGCATCTAGCTCAGCCGGCACCTAGGAAAACCTACCAAACCTGTGCATTTCTGAAAACTAGAGACCTAGGGGAATCCAAGGAGGGGTGACTTGCGGGGCTCGGACCAGTTTCTGTTACCCAGAATCCTTTGCAAACCTCAAAAAGTGGCCAAAAAAACAAGTTTTCCTCACATTTCGGTGACAGAAAGTTCTGGAATCTGAGAGGAGCCACAAATTTCCTTCCACCCAGCGTTCCCCCAAGTCTCCCGATAAAAATGATACCTCACTTGTGTGGGTGGGCCTAGCGCCCTCGACAGGAAACGCCCCAAAGCGCAATGTGGACACATCCAAATTTTTGGAAGAAAACAGAGGTGTTTTTTGCGAAGTGCCTACCTGTAGATTTTGGCCTCTAGCTCAGCCGGCACCTAGGGAAACCTACCAAACCTGTGCATTTCTGAAAACTAGAGACCTAGGGGAATCCAAGGAGGGGTGACTTGCGGGGCTCAGACCAGGTTCTGTTACCCAGAATCCTTTGCAAACCTCAAAAAGTGGCTAAAAAAACAAGTTTTCCTCACATTTCGGTGACAGAAACTTCTGGAATCTGAGAGGAGCCACAAATTTCCTTCCACCCAGCGTTCCCCCAAGTCTCCCGATAAAAATGGTACCTCACTTGTGTGGGTAGGCCTAGCGCCCGCGACAGGAAACGCCCCAAAGCGCAACGTGGACATATCCAAATTTTTTGAAGAAAACAGAGGTGTTTTTTGCGAAGTGCCTACCTGTAGATTTTGGCATCTAGCTCAGCCGGCACCTAGGAAAACCTACCAAACCTGTGCATTTCTGAAAACTAGAGACCTAGGGGAATCCAAGGAGGGGTGACTTGCGGGGCTCGGACCAGTTTCTGTTACCCAGAATCCTTTGCAAACCTCAAAAAGTGGCCAAAAAAACAAGTTTTCCTCACATTTCGGTGACAGAAAGTTCTGGAATCTGAGAGGAGCCACAAATTTCCTTCCACCCAGCGTTCCCCCAAGTCTCCCGATAAAAATGATACCTCACTTGTGTGGGTGGGCCTAGCGCCCTCGACAGGAAACGCCCCAAAGCGCAATGTGGACACATCCAAATTTTTGGAAGAAAACAGAGGTGTTTTTTGCGAAGTGCCTACCTGTAGATTTTGGCCTCTAGCTCAGCCGGCACCTAGGGAAACCTACCAAACCTGTGCATTTCTGAAAACTAGAGACCTAGGGGAATCCAAGGAGGGGTGACTTGCGGGGCTCAGACCAGGTTCTGTTACCCAGAATCCTTTGCAAACCTCAAAAAGTGGCTAAAAAAACAAGTTTTCCTCACATTTCGGTGACAGAAACTTCTGGAATCTGAGAGGAGCCACAAATTTCCTTCCACCCAGCGTTCCCCCAAGTCTCCCGATAAAAATGGTACCTCACTTGTGTGGGTAGGCCTAGCGCCCGCGACAGGAAACGCCCCAAAGCGCAACGTGGACATATCCAAATTTTTTGAAGAAAACAGAGGTGTTTTTTGCGAAGTGCCTACCTGTAGATTTTGGCATCTAGCTCAGCCGGCACCTAGGAAAACCTACCAAACCTGTGCATTTCTGAAAACTAGAGACCTAGGGGAATCCAAGGAGGGGTGACTTGCGGGGCTCGGACCAGTTTCTGTTACCCAGAATCCTTTGCAAACCTCAAAAAGTGGCCAAAAAAACAAGTTTTCCTCACATTTCGGTGACAGAAAGTTCTGGAATCTGAGAGGAGCCACAAATTTCCTTCCACCCAGCGTTCCCCCAAGTCTCCCGATAAAAATGATACCTCACTTGTGTGGGTGGGCCTAGCGCCCTCGACAGGAAACGCCCCAAAGCGCAATGTGGACACATCCAAATTTTTGGAAGAAAACAGAGGTGTTTTTTGCGAAGTGCCTACCTGTAGATTTTGGCCTCTAGCTCAGCCGGCACCTAGGGAAACCTACCAAACCTGTGCATTTCTGAAAACTAGAGACCTAGGGGAATCCAAGGAGGGGTGACTTGCGGGGCTCAGACCAGGTTCTGTTACCCAGAATCCTTTGCAAACCTCAAAAAGTGGCTAAAAAAACAAGTTTTCCTCACATTTCGGTGACAGAAACTTCTGGAATCTGAGAGGAGCCACAAATTTCCTTCCACCCAGCGTTCCCCCAAGTCTCCCGATAAAAATGGTACCTCACTTGTGTGGGTAGGCCTAGCGCCCGCGACAGGAAACGCCCCAAAGCGCAACGTGGACATATCCAAATTTTTTGAAGAAAACAGAGGTGTTTTTTGCGAAGTGCCTACCTGTAGATTTTGGCATCTAGCTCAGCCGGCACCTAGGAAAACCTACCAAACCTGTGCATTTCTGAAAACTAGAGACCTAGGGGAATCCAAGGAGGGGTGACTTGCGGGGCTCGGACCAGTTTCTGTTACCCAGAATCCTTTGCAAACCTCAAAAAGTGGCCAAAAAAACAAGTTTTCCTCACATTTCGGTGACAGAAAGTTCTGGAATCTGAGAGGAGCCACAAATTTCCTTCCACCCAGCGTTCCCCCAAGTCTCCCGATAAAAATGATACCTCACTTGTGTGGGTGGGCCTAGCGCCCTCGACAGGAAACGCCCCAAAGCGCAATGTGGACACATCCAAATTTTTGGAAGAAAACAGAGGTGTTTTTTGCGAAGTGCCTACCTGTAGATTTTGGCCTCTAGCTCAGCCGGCACCTAGGGAAACCTACCAAACCTGTGCATTTCTGAAAACTAGAGACCTAGGGGAATCCAAGGAGGGGTGACTTGCGGGGCTCAGACCAGGTTCTGTTACCCAGAATCCTTTGCAAACCTCAAAAAGTGGCTAAAAAAACAAGTTTTCCTCACATTTCGGTGACAGAAACTTCTGGAATCTGAGAGGAGCCACAAATTTCCTTCCACCCAGCGTTCCCCCAAGTCTCCCGATAAAAATGGTACCTCACTTGTGTGGGTAGGCCTAGCGCCCGCGACAGGAAACGCCCCAAAGCGCAACGTGGACATATCCAAATTTTTTGAAGAAAACAGAGGTGTTTTTTGCGAAGTGCCTACCTGTAGATTTTGGCATCTAGCTCAGCCGGCACCTAGGAAAACCTACCAAACCTGTGCATTTCTGAAAACTAGAGACCTAGGGGAATCCAAGGAGGGGTGACTTGCGGGGCTCGGACCAGTTTCTGTTACCCAGAATCCTTTGCAAACCTCAAAAAGTGGCCAAAAAAACAAGTTTTCCACACATTTCGGTGACAGAAAGTTCTGGAATCTGAGAGGAGCCACAAATTTCATTCCACCCAGCGTTCCCCCAAGTCTCCCGATAAAAATGATACCACACTTGTGTGGGTGGGCCTAGCGCCCTCGACAGGAAACGCCCCAAAGCGCAACGTGGACATATCCAAATTTTTGGAAGAAAACAGAGGTGTTTTTTGCGAAGTGCCTACCTGTAGATTTTGGCCTCTAGCTCAGCCGGCACCTAGGGAAACCTACCAAACCTGTGCATTTCTGAAAACTAGAGACCTAGGGGAATCCAAGGAGGGGTGACTTGCGGGGCTCGGACCAGGTTCTGTTACCCAGAATCCTTTGCAAACCTCAAAAAGTGGCCAAAAAAACAAGTTTTCCTCACATTTCGGTGACAGAAAGTTCTGGAATCTGAGAGGAGCCACAAATTTCCTTCCACCCAGCGTTCCCCCAAGTCTCCCGATAAAAATGATACCTCACTTGTGTGGGTGGGCCTAGCGCCCTCGACAGGAAACGCCCCAAAGCGCAATGTGGACACATCCAAATTTCTGGAAGAAAACAGAGGTGTTTTTTGCGAAGTGCCTACCTGTAGATTTTGGCCTCTAGCTCAGCCGGCACCTAGGGAAACCTACAAACCTGTGCATTTCTGAAAACTAGAGACCTAGGGGAATCCAAGGAGGGGTGACTTGCGGGGCTCAGACCAGCTTCTGTTACCCAGAATCCTTTGCAAACCTCAAAAAGTGGCTAAAAAAACAAGTTTTCCTCACATTTCGGTGACAGAAAGTTCTGGAATCTGAGAGGAGCCACAAATTTCCTTCCACCCAGCGTTCCCCCAAGTCTCCCGATAAAAATGGTACCTCACTTGTGTGGGTAGGCCTAGCGCCCGCGACAGGAAACGCCCCAAAGCGCAACGTGGACATATCCAAATTTTTGGAAGAAAACAGAGGTGTTTTTTGCGAAGTGCCTACCTGTAGATTGTCGCCTCTAGCTCAGCCGGCAGCTAGGGAAACCTACCAAACCTGTGCATTTCTGAAAACTAGAGACCGAGGGGAATCCAAGGAGGGGTGACTTGCGGGGCTCGGACCAGGTTCTGTTACCCAGAATCCTTTGCAAACCTCAAAAAGTGGCTAAAAAAACAAGTTTCCTCACATTTCGGTGACAGAAAGTTCTGGAATCTGAGAGGAGCCACAAATTTCCTTCCACCCAGCGTTCCCCCAAGTCTCCCGATAAAAATGATACCTCACTTGTGTGGGTAGGCCTAGCGCCCGCGACAGGAAACGCCCCAAAGCGCAACGTGGACACATCCAAATTTTTGGAAGAAAACAGAGGTGTTTTTTGCGAAGTGCCTACCTGTAGAATTTGGCCTCTAGCTCATCCGGCACCTAGGGAAACCTACCAAACCTGTGCATTTCTGAAAACTAGAGACCTAGGGGAATCCAAGGAGGGGTGACTTGCGGGGCTTGGACCAGGTTCTGTTACCCAGAATCCTTTGCAAACCTCAAAAAGTGTTTAAAAAACAAGTTTTCCTCACATTTCGGTGACAGAAACTTCTGGAATCTGAGAGGAGCCACAAATTTCCTTCCACACAGCGTTCCCCCAAGTCTCCCGATAAGAATGATACCTCACTTGTGTGGGTAGGCCTAGCGCCTGCAACAGGAAACGCCCCAAAGCGCAACGTGGACACATCCAAATTTTTTGAAGAAAACAGAGGTGTTTTTTGCAAAGTGCCTACCTGTAGATTTTGGCCTCTAGCTCAGCCGGCACCTAGGAAAACCTACCAAACCTGTGCATTTCTGAAAACTAGAGACCTAGGGGAATCCAAGGAGGGGTGACTTGCGGGGCTCGGACCAGTTTCTGTTACCCAGAATCCTTTGCAAACCTCAAAAAGTGGCCAAAAAAACAAGTTTTCCTCACATTTCGGTGACAGAAAGTTCTGGAATCTGAGAGGAGCCACAAATTTCCTTCCACCCAGCGTTCCCCCAAGTCTCCCGATAAAAATGATACCTCACTTGTGTGGGTGGGCCTAGCGCCCTCGACAGGAAACGCCCCAAAGCGCAATGTGGACACATCCAAATTTTTGGAAGAAAACAGAGGTGTTTTTTACGAAGTGCCTACCTGTAGATTTTGGCCTCTAGCTCAGCCGGCACCTAGGGAAACCTACCAAACCTGTGCATTTCTGAAAACTAGAGACCTAGGGGAATCCAAGGAGGGGTGACTTGCGGGGCTTGGACCAGGTTCTGTTACCCAGAATCCTTTGCAAACCTCAAAAAGTGTTTAAAAAACAAGTTTTCCTCATATTTCGGTGACAGAAACTTCTGGAATCTGAGAGGAGCCACAAATTTCCTTCCACACAGCGTTCCCCCAAGTCTCCCGATAAGAATGATACCTCACTTGTGTGGGTAGGCCTAGCGCCTGCAACAGGAAACGCCCCAAAGCGCAACGTGGACATATCCAAATTTTTGGAAGAAAACAGAGGTGTTTTTTGCGAAGTGCCTACCTGTAGATTTTGGCCTCTAGCTCAGCCGGCACCTAGGGAAACCTACCAAACCTGTGCATTTCTGAAAACTAGAGACCTAGGGGAATCCAAGGAGGGGTGACTTGCGGGGCTCGGACCAGGTTCTGTTACCCAGAATCCTTTGCAAACCTCAAAAAGTGGCCAAAAAAACAAGTTTTCCTCACATTTCGGTGACAGAAAGTTCTGGAATCTGAGAGGAGCCACAAATTTCCTTCCACCCAGCGTTCCCCCAAGTCTCCCGATAAAAATGATACCTCACTTGTGTGGGTGGGCCTAGCGCCCTCGACAGGAAACGCCCCAAAGCGCAATGTGGACACATCCAAATTTCTGGAAGAAAACAGAGGTGTTTTTTGCGAAGTGCCTACCTGTAGATTTTGGCCTCTAGCTCAGCCGGCACCTAGGGAAACCTACAAACCTGTGCATTTCTGAAAACTAGAGACCTAGGGGAATCCAAGGAGGGGTGACTTGCGGGGCTCAGACCAGCTTCTGTTACCCAGAATCCTTTGCAAACCTCAAAAAGTGGCTAAAAAAACAAGTTTTCCTCACATTTCGGTGACAGAAAGTTCTGGAATCTGAGAGGAGCCACAAATTTCCTTCCACCCAGCGTTCCCCCAAGTCTCCCGATAAAAATGGTACCTCACTTGTGTGGGTAGGCCTAGCGCCCGCGACAGGAAACGCCCCAAAGCGCAACGTGGACATATCCAAATTTTTGGAAGAAAACAGAGGTGTTTTTTGCGAAGTGCCTACCTGTAGATTGTCGCCTCTAGCTCAGCCGGCAGCTAGGGAAACCTACCAAACCTGTGCATTTCTGAAAACTAGAGACCGAGGGGAATCCAAGGAGGGGTGACTTGCGGGGCTCGGACCAGGTTCTGTTACCCAGAATCCTTTGCAAACCTCAAAAAGTGGCTAAAAAAACAAGTTTCCTCACATTTCGGTGACAGAAAGTTCTGGAATCTGAGAGGAGCCACAAATTTCCTTCCACCCAGCGTTCCCCCAAGTCTCCCGATAAAAATGATACCTCACTTGTGTGGGTAGGCCTAGCGCCCGCGACAGGAAACGCCCCAAAGCGCAACGTGGACACATCCAAATTTTTGGAAGAAAACAGAGGTGTTTTTTGCGAAGTGCCTACCTGTAGAATTTGGCCTCTAGCTCATCCGGCACCTAGGGAAACCTACCAAACCTGTGCATTTCTGAAAACTAGAGACCTAGGGGAATCCAAGGAGGGGTGACTTGCGGGGCTTGGACCAGGTTCTGTTACCCAGAATCCTTTGCAAACCTCAAAAAGTGTTTAAAAAACAAGTTTTCCTCACATTTCGGTGACAGAAACTTCTGGAATCTGAGAGGAGCCACAAATTTCCTTCCACACAGCGTTCCCCCAAGTCTCCCGATAAGAATGATACCTCACTTGTGTGGGTAGGCCTAGCGCCTGCAACAGGAAACGCCCCAAAGCGCAACGTGGACACATCCAAATTTTTTGAAGAAAACAGAGGTGTTTTTTGCAAAGTGCCTACCTGTAGATTTTGGCCTCTAGCTCAGCCGGCACCTAGGAAAACCTACCAAACCTGTGCATTTCTGAAAACTAGAGACCTAGGGGAATCCAAGGAGGGGTGACTTGCGGGGCTCGGACCAGTTTCTGTTACCCAGAATCCTTTGCAAACCTCAAAAAGTGGCCAAAAAAACAAGTTTTCCTCACATTTCGGTGACAGAAAGTTCTGGAATCTGAGAGGAGCCACAAATTTCCTTCCACCCAGCGTTCCCCCAAGTCTCCCGATAAAAATGATACCTCACTTGTGTGGGTGGGCCTAGCGCCCTCGACAGGAAACGCCCCAAAGCGCAATGTGGACACATCCAAATTTTTGGAAGAAAACAGAGGTGTTTTTTACGAAGTGCCTACCTGTAGATTTTGGCCTCTAGCTCAGCCGGCACCTAGGGAAACCTACCAAACCTGTGCATTTCTGAAAACTAGAGACCTAGGGGAATCCAAGGAGGGGTGACTTGCGGGCCTCAGACCAGGTTCTGTTACCCAGAATCCTTTGCAAACCTCAAAAAGTGGCTAAAAAAACAAGTTTTCCTCACATTTCGGTGACAGAAAGTTCTGGAATCTGAGAGGAGCCACAAATTTCCTCCACCCAGCGTTCCCCCAAGTCTCCCGATAAAAATGGTACCTCACTTGTGTGGGTAGGCCTAGCGCCCGCGACAGGAAACGCCCCAAAGCGCAACATGGACATATCCAAATTTTTGGAAGAAAACAGAGGTGTTTTTTGCGAAGTGCCTACCTGTAGATTTTGGCCTCTAGCTCAGCCGGCAGCTAGGGAAACCTACCAAACCTGTGCATTTCTGAAAACTAGAGACCTAGGGGAATCCAAGGAGGGGTGACTTGCGGGGCTCGCACCAGGTTCTGTTACCCAGAATCCTTTGCAAACCTCAAAAAGTGGCTAAAAAAACAAGTTTCCTCACATTTCGGTGACAGAAAGTTCTGGAATCTGAGAGGAGCCACAAATTCCTTCCACCCAGCGTTCCCCCAAGTCTCCCGATAAAAATGGTACCTTACTTGTGTGGGTAGGCCTAGCGCCCGCGACAGGAAACGCCCCAAAGCGCAACGTGGACATATCCAAATTTTTGGAAGAAAACAGAGGTGTTTTTTGCGAAGTGCCTACCTGTAGATTTTGGCCTCTAGCTCAGCCGGCACCTAGGAAAACCTACCAAACCTGTGCATTTCTGAAAACTAGAGACCTAGGGGAATCCAAGGAGGGGTGACTTGCGGGTCTCGGACCAGTTTCTGTTACCCAGAATCCTTTGCAAACCTCAAAAAGTGGCCAAAAAAACAAGTTTTCCTCACATTTCGGTGACAGAAAGTTCTGGAATCTGAGAGGAGCCACAAATTTCCTTCCACCCAGCGTTCCCCCAAGTCTCCCGATAAAAATGATACCTCACTTGTGTGGGTGGGCCTAGCGCCCTCGACAGGAAACGCCCCAAAGCGCAATGTGGACACATCCAAATTTTTGGAAGAAAACAGAGGTGTTTTTTGCGAAGTGCCTACCTGTAGATTTTGGCCTCTAGCTCAGCCGGCACCTAGGGAAACCTACCAAACCTGTGCATTTCTGAAAACTAGAGACCTAGGGGAATCCAAGGAGGGGTGACTTGCGGGGCTCAGACCAGGTTCTGTTACCCAGAATCCTTTGCAAACCTCAAAAAGTGGCTAAAAAAACAAGTTTTCCTCACATTTCGGTGACAGAAACTTCTGGAATCTGAGAGGAGCCACAAATTTCCTTCCACCCAGCGTTCCCCCAAGTCTCCCGATAAAAATGGTACCTCACTTGTGTGGGTAGGCCTAGCGCCCGCGACAGGAAACGCCCCAAAGCGCAACGTGGACATATCCAAATTTTTTGAAGAAAACAGAGGTGTTTTTGCGAAGTGCCTACCTGTAGATTTTGGCATCTAGCTCAGCCGGCACCTAGGAAAACCTACCAAACCTGTGCATTTCTGAAAACTAGAGACCTAGGGGAATCCAAGGAGGGGTGACTTGCGGGGCTCGGACCAGTTTCTGTTACCCAGAATCCTTTGCAAACCTCAAAAAGTGGCCAAAAAAACAAGTTTTCCTCACATTTCGGTGACAGAAAGTTCTGGAATCTGAGAGGAGCCACAAATTTCCTTCCACCCAGCGTTCCCCCAAGTCTCCCGATAAAAATGATACCTCACTTGTGTGGGTGGCCTAGCGCCCTCGACAGGAAACGCCCCAAAGCGCAATGTGGACACATCCAAATTTTGGAAGAAAACAGAGGTGTTTTTTGCGAAGTGCCTACCTGTAGATTTTGGCCTCTAGCTCAGCCGGCACCTAGGGAAACCTACCAAACCTGTGCATTTCTGAAAACTAGAGACCTAGGGGAATCCAAGGAGGGGTGACTTGCGGGCTCAGACCAGGTTCTGTTACCCAGAATCCTTTGCAAACCTCAAAAAGTGGCTAAAAAAACAAGTTTTCCTCACATTTCGGTGACAGAAACTTCTGGAATCTGAGAGGAGCCACAAATTTCCTTCCACCCAGCGTTCCCCCAAGTCTCCCGATAAAAATGGTACCTCACTTGTGTGGGTAGGCCTAGCGCCCGCGACAGGAAACGCCCCAAAGCGCAACGTGGACATATCCAAATTTTTTGAAGAAAACAGAGGTGTTTTTTGCGAAGTGCCTACCTGTAGATTTTGGCATCTAGCTCAGCCGGCACCTAGGAAAACCTACCAAACCTGTGCATTTCTGAAAACTAGAGACCTAGGGGAATCCAAGGAGGGGTGACTTGCGGGGCTCGGACCAGTTTCTGTTACCCAGAATCCTTTGCAAACCTCAAAAAGTGGCCAAAAAAAACAAGTTTTCCACACATTTCGGTGACAGAAAGTTCTGGAATCTGAGAGGAGCCACAAATTTCATTCCACCCAGCGTTCCCCCAAGTCTCCCGATAAAAATGATACCACACTTGTGTGGGTGGGCCTAGCGCCCTCGACAGGAAACGCCCCAAAGCGCAACGTGGACATATCCAAATTTTTGGAAGAAAACAGAGGTGTTTTTTGCGAAGTGCCTACCTGTAGATTTTGGCCTCTAGCTCAGCCGGCACCTAGGGAAAC